>NW_008599399.1:34425-79119 GCF_000691845.1 Merops nubicus
GACAAGCAGTCAGCAAAAGAGATGTATGACAGTTACTAGTAATCCTATGGCATTTTTAATAGCAGTAAGGACAGAGTCCTTAGTACTCAGTGATTTCTTTCTATAAACCCTGTGGTTTACAGAAATCACTGCAAGTGATTTTCTTAACCATTATGCTTATGCACTGTGAGACATCATATAGAAATGATTTTGCTACAAGCACTCCAGAGTGACATCTGCCAGAATAACCACATCTAATCCAGTAGGAACATTTTTGGTTTCTGTAGCTAACTAGGGTGCTCACTATTGTTAGCTTAGAAAATAACACATCTTTTTATAATATTAAGCCAAGTCTTGGTGCACTTTATCTTCCATTCAAACAATGTCTTCTTTTTTTTACACTGCAGATTTGTAACATGATGAATGCCCCAGCAGATGAATATTTTACATTTCAGGTAATTCCAGTAATGTTAATAATTATAGATATTATATAAAAATATGCTAATGCTTTCCACCAATTAATTACACAGTTGATTACATAAATAATTTTTCCTTAGTTTGTGATGTAAGTGTCCTAGTGGTACCTTGAGCATATCAACAATTGTATTACTACTTCCAAAAAAAGACACATTTCCTGTTCTTTGACTTTACCACAGAAAGGACCAGTGGATGAGACTGGATGGGTTATCAAAAATGTCCTGTCATTGCCTATTGTCAACAAAAAAGAAGAAATTGTGGGAGTTGCAACATTTTACAATAGGAAAGATGGAAAACCTTTTGACGAGTATGATGAACAGATCATTGAAGTAAGCTTAATAGGATTAGAGGCTTTAAGGATTCATATGATGTTAATAAAAACATTATTATAAAAAGTAATTTTAAGATATCTAAACATTTTCGAATAGGCTATATTAACATGTAACCAAAGGTCTATCTCCTTCACTATACAGTTTCTCAAGAATGAAAAATCTCATTTCCCCTTTATAAATCTGAGCATTTGTGTGATAATTTACATTCCAATAATGAACAAAAGTCAGATATCATTTTATTTTTAATAATTTGAGGTTTTTGATCGTCAGCATCTCTTAATTAGCAGCTGGTGCTTAGGTACAGCGTGCTGCCTGCCAATAGATATTCTACCTGTGATCATGGGAATGCCCAGAGCGTTCACGATGACATGCACTTGGGTGTGACAAGATACTGCACAGTGTGTCCGAGTCTACTGAGCTAACCTGAGCTTCATAAACCTCAAAGTTCTGTATGCTGAGTGGGGACATGGGCCCTTAATTACTAGGTTGAGACAAGCAACATCATTAAAAGCTGTGAGGTTGATGGAAGGTAACTGCCTCTTATAAGTAGACTTACACATTACTTTTCAAAGGGCATTACCAGAAATCGGAATTTAAGACAAGTTTAAGTTCAAGCTGTCAGTCCAGTTTTGCTGTCATGGGGTCATGTTTGATTTGCTTGGCTTTCTTCCAGACTCTCACACAGTTCCTGGGGTGGTCGGTTTTAAATACTGACACTTATGACAAAATGAACAAGCTTGAAAACAGGAAAGACATTGCTCAGGAAATGCTTATGTACCAAACTAAGGCCACTCCTTCTGAAGTTGAATCTATACTGGTAAGTTTCTGCCTACAGTCACGAAATTGAAGTAGGAAATTTGCAACACAAAATCTGAATTTCTTATTTGTTTTCATTTTTAGAAATACAAGGAGAAATTAAATGTAAATAGTATAGAAGAATGTGATCCAAAGGATCTTATCAGGATTTTGGTAAGTCATTAAACTAAAAATTCTGGTGGCCTGTTTAGATCTGATGATAGAAGAAGTTGTGTATAGACAAATCCTGATTTATACAACTGATTTTAGCTATCAGTCCCACAGACTAGCTGGATTTGATTTAATAATGTATCTTCAATCTCTTTGTTTCTTCTATGTGCAGACACCACTGTTACCTATAGGGAAACATTCTATCCCAAATATATGTCAACAGACTTGGATAGTCAGTTATATAGAAACATTTGTATGAATTAACAATTAAAGTGTTTAACTTCTTTAAATATCCATGTGGATTGTGCTATACTTATAACTGAATTTATTTGATTTTGAAAATAAAAGAAGGAACATTGATGTAAGGTCACTTTCATTCAAGAGAACACATAGGAGTGTCCAGTGTAACTGATCTACTTTCAGATTAATTTTCCTGCATTTCCTTAGGCAGAGAAGACCAAAGACTGTGATCAGTGACTTAACAGGGATGAAACATATTTGAACTCTTCAGTTAGAACTCTGCTACTACTAAAGCAATAGAGTCACTTTCTTTTCCAGACTGTGCAGTCCTCTGGCTGCTGTAGTTTTTCAATCCAGAAAGGGAGCACCTTTTTGGAGGAAAAGTGCTGTTTGTGCCCACTGAGTGCACTTTGTTTTTATCTGGTGGAGCAGTCCTGGAGCATACGTATTGGCTTACTTTGTCTGAAACAAAACTTGAACATGTGCTCCAGGAAACAATGAATGAGCTCCCACTGTTAACACATCAAAAGCGAGATAGTCTGGAGAAAAAAGGTTAAATACACACAAATCTGTTGACCAATCACTCCACATATTTCCTCCTATTACACCACATTTGCTAATGTAGACATAGCCATAGGGAAAAGATCTCATTAAACGACTTTTACTTATGTACATGTGTGTGATGGAATGCAATGGTGTTAAGGTTTTACTGAGTCTCACAAAACAGATGCTCACAGAACTTAGAAGTGATGAAACCAAAAAAACATCAACAGACCATGTGTAGCTTCACATACCTTTTAAAGTAAATTTAATCTAGCTGCATGAAGCACTGCAAAAATTAATAGATAAACATTATAAAATGTCTCTACTGGTAGAGCAACAAGTGATTATTATGGTACAGGCTCCAAATGTAAAAACATAATACTGATTTGAATTTTTAAATCTAAAAAAACACAATTAAAATTAGTTTTGTCAACATTGTGGAGTCACAAAACCTAAGGTCTAATATCTCCTGCACTGCCAAGGCTACACGCAAATGCTTTATCCTGTTATAAGACGTGGAATCCCAGATAGCTAATGGGATAAAGCAGGTGTTGCTGTGTCTGATGATTCACAAAGTAATGGGTCTTAAAACACCGCTGCTCCACGCTTCCTTGTCCTTGACCTCAGAGCAGAGCAGATAGGAAGGAAAATCCCAGGGAGAAGGAAATACCTTTGCATGGATGTTTAGCCTTATTTGTTGAAATATATGTATACATTCAGTAATATTTTATCTGTAAAATGGAGATAATTTATAGACTACTATGGAGGAAGGGATTCATTGTGATCATATAATCTATTTTTTGTGTTGCATCAGACTTCCCTGAATTAATTCTTGCTTGGATTGGGGTACATTCTTTAAAAACTAATCTCCCTAGGCTTTGGGATATACAGATAAAATATGTTACAGAAAGTTCACTAATACAGCTATTACCAGTTAGGTTATTCAGTGTAAACCTGTATAATATATACAAAATAGGCACATTGAATTTAATACAAGCTTCTTAACTTCCCTATCCTTTGCATTTTAGAATTTAGTGTATGTTTCATGGAGGTTTTTCAGTACAGGGAAGAGCTGGCCCAAGCTCTGCAACTGCCCTTCAGAGACAGAAAAACCCCTGACTGGTACCCAGACAGCTTCTAATGAACTTCAGTACACGGAGAAAAGTTTATGCACTTACACAGCCCACTACTTCTGGAATGATCCCTCATTTTCATCAGTGGTCAGGATTGTTCAGAATAGACTTGTAAATTACAGAAAGGCAATTACTAACACAGGATCACCACCAATGACAGTAAAAGAAAATAAATGACTCTAAGGGATTTAAAGTAAGCCATAATAACTATGAATATTATATGCTTTGTACATTTAAGCATTGTAACAAGTCTTACTTTATGCATATACTGAGACCATTCAAGAGCAAAGCAGTCAAGAATCTACTGCAAGCAGACAAACAGGAACACAAAATTTGTGAGTTTTTACATCTGATCTTGTAGGGTTCTCCAGTTCACTTTCCATGTGCCAAATCAATCTTACAGGTTTGTCTGCTAAGTATATATAGGCTATCACAGACAAAGAGAGACTGTCACAAAAAACAAGGTGAGGCAGACTAATTTTGAGAGTTGGCTGTGGAACAAAACCAAACCACCAGCACTCCAGAGGATAAAAAATGTACATGACTCTTTGCTAGCCTACAGTCACATCAAGACAAGACAAGGCTATATGGGTAGGTAGGCATGCAAGCAATCCTTCTGTTACTAAAAATAAAAAAAAAAAATCAACACGTTGTCATCATACTTCAATTCACTGTAAAAGCAAAACATGTTTTGTTCTAGACAGATTGGTTTTGGTCACTATATTCATCACTATCCATAAGATCCAAAAGGGAAGAGCAACGCTTAACAAGAATAATTTTGGTTTCAAAGAAGACAAACTGTGCAGCCTTGAGACCAGGCTAGAAGTGGGAGTATCATAGGATTTTATACCAAGAAGGAGAAATTCCAAGGCCTGAGATTCCTGAACTAAGGCAATATTGACATGGTCACAACAAATTGTGCTGGAATTCTGAGTAGGAAGAAACACCACCTAGTCAAGATTTTGACCTACCCTCTTTGAGAAGCAAGCTAGTGGTGGCACAATTGTGTTTAAAAACACACATTAGTTTGTACTGAAACCTGAGGGCTTTGAAGATATAGTAAGCATATTGTCCTTAGGCAATATTTCTAATGAAGTCAGAAAATAAAGTTTTTCAGTTTTGCTGTTTCCAGAAAAACCCTTTTGTTTTTGACTCTTTCTAACAGAAAGAAGAATTACCTGATCCAAAAGACTTAGAACTGTATGAATTCCGCTTCAGCGACTTTCCTGTTACAGAGCATGGCCTGATAACTTGTGGAATACGACTGTTCTTTGAGATCAATGTTGTTGAAAAGTTCAAAGTCCCAGCTGAGGTCTGATTTATTTTGTCTTGTTTGTATTTATTTTAAGGTAGAAGAAAAACAGCTGCCTGTAGGTACTTAAATGTAGCAGCAGGCCACATTAAAATACTAGTGGTATGGATAACAATTTTCCATTCTCAGTTAAACATTGGTACATTTGTCACAACAACTTTAATCCTGAAATTAGGGAACTAAATCAACATGCATTTACATAAGAACAATTTGGTGTTTCCATGTTTAATTCAATGAATGGCAATTATTTTCATAGCCCTTGCACACTGTTACAGCAATTTCATAGTATATTCCAGTAATTTTATAGGAATTTAATAATTTTGTTTAAATTAACAGCACAGTCTTAATCTCTTTTGTTCATAATAGGTCCTCACAAGATGGATGTACACAGTCAGAAAGGGATATCGAGATATCACTTACCATAACTGGCGACATGGATTCAATGTGGGACAAACTATGTTTACTCTGCTGATGGTAATGGTGCTAATATTAACCTTACATTTAATATTTAGTTTTATTTTCAATTCCAGCTGGTAAATTCAGGAAGGTACACACTAAGAATTGTATGTTTTCTTTCACAGACAGGCAAAATAAAGAAATACTATACTGATCTAGAAGCTTTTGCCATGGTTGCTGCTGCTTTCTGCCATGACATTGATCACAGAGGGACCAATAACTTGTATCAAATGAAGTAAGTACAAGTGCTTACAGAAATTAAGTATTTTTAGTGGCAAATGAAAAAAGTGTCAAAACTTGCAAAAATATAAGGTATATATGGCATGTTCATCTGTCATGAGTAAACATTTATCCTACAGAAGATTTCTGCCTCAGAGCATTTGTCATTATGGCTGAAAGAGACAAAATGCAAAAGCAGACTCTTTAGAAGGATCTCCTGGAGCCACAATTCGTTTTTAAAAGAGAGACTAAGCTCTAGCAGTGCTTGGGTTGTAGCAGAGCCTCATGCACATGAGGCCACAAAGAAACAAGAAAAGTAATTTAAAATCCCGAACAGGATTGCTTTTTTCCCAAGATGGGGCTTAAACACTTTTCTGGAGAGGGATTCAGGGGTCCTGTAACGGGTCAGTTTAGAAGAAGAGAGGATTTAGGATGCATTCTTTTTCAGTTTTCTACTGTCTAATTTGACTAGCTCAGTTGTCCCACCACCCAACCCCCCCTCAGTTTCCTGAATGATGTAGGTCCTTTCCTGAGGTGTAATCTCGTATTATAGAGGATTCTGAGCTAAAGAGCTTGTGTTCTGCCACGGGGTTCACATGGCAGTAAGTTACACATCATTAAGTCTAGCTTTGCAATTCATGCTCCTTTTTGTTCTGAGAAAATATTCTAAAGGATTTGAGATTTCCCCCTTTTTTGTTATAAAACAATATTAATTCATTTTATTTTAAACTTAGCTCTTTATTGCAATGTTACATACCATGGTGAGATCCACTCTTCTCCTCAAGAGTGAACAATCAACCATTTAGTCTTCCATGTGATCTGTTAGGGCTTGTTCCTGTGCGTTAGCCGGTGTCTCACAATGTCACGTGTACCAGAAGACACTAACAATTTTTTGTGCACATTTTCCACCCAACTGTATCTGCAGAATGATTCATCCTTCTTCTCTGACCCTGGATATACTCCTCCCAGGCATTTCAGCCTGCATGCTAGAGCAGTGACACAAGGGGATTTTCTGATTATTCTCAGGGATTCTCCAGGTGACGTAGGAGAGAGAATGACAGATGCTGATTCTTATTCAGTAGACTGCCTCTCATCCAAACAAGTTTAAGGGGGGTTTTAAATCTTCCTACTGTGGTCTTCCCTAGCTGAAAGCCCTCTTCATGAGGTCATACGCAGTAAAGCTATTTATAAAAGTTATCAGGCTTTACTATGACAGTCCTAATCACAAGTCAGAAAATACAGGTAGCATGTAGCTACCAAAATCCGCCTAGGGTTATCTGAGGAACAGAGTTATTAGCTGAGGGAAGAAAGAAGGAAAATACACTTCCAAACATGCAGAACCACCTGGAGCCTATGTAGATAGGCCACTTCTCCCTTCCTCCCCCCACCATAGTCTGACACAGAATTTCCTCTGCTTGAAGCTTAGCCAAATATCAGAGGAATGCTTTGAGCTCTGTGATAAGACAGAACACACTTGAGCTGTCGGGACTTGTGCAGTCCATAAAACAGTGGTTTTGGGGAAGGAACAGGCCCAAGGCCATTACAGGAATTACACTCCCTTATACAGCTACTTTAGACAGTATGGTTACAGTACGTTAGAATCATAGAGGACGTGGCCCACAATCATTACAGATAGACAAGCTTTCAGAAGCTGTGCCACAGAATAAATACTAAAAGATGGATATGGGCTACTTCTAAGGTATACAGAAAGTGCATAGATTAAAGTAACAGCAACATTGAATGTGCAAGACAAAACAGACGTTTTAAAATCATAGTTTTTGTGTTTTAAGGCATCTAACCATGCCTTTACTTCACTGAGCCCTGAACATCCAGGCTCTCCAATTTCCATCAGTACTCAGTCACAAGAGTAAAAGCAAGCAAGTTTGGTTTGTTTTCTTTTTTTATCTCTGCATCATACCAATGGTTAAGATATACAGATTAAACTACTGGACATGCAAATCAGAAGCATTTTAATCCTAAAAATTTGAGTCCTGAATCAAAAATATTGTCTTCAAAATACTATAAAGAATTGCTTCTTTTTCAACAGGTCAGCTGCTCCACTGGCAAAACTTCATGGCTCTTCCATTCTAGAAAGACATCACCTAGAGTACAGTAAAACCCTACTGCAAGATGAGGTATGTCTGCATAAACCTGCTACTCACAGTGATCGACACAAAACATCCAACTAAGTTATGATGTTCCACATCTCACCATGTCTCATTCATTCCTCTAGGTCCAGATTAAGAAATTACGCTAAAATTTGGAAGTTTAAGCCAAATTCTTATGTGTTTTCCACTTTTAGAGAAACATGAGCCATTCTGCCAGAAATACTTAAAATAGAAAAACTTTCCCTCTGGGCCTCACTCAGACTACTCGGGTTTTTTCCACTTTCACAAAACAGCTGACGTTGCGGCCAAAGCAGGAAATAAAATACACACATACAGAATGTAATTAAACTGCTGCCACTGGTTTGTGAGGCCTGAGTCCAGCAGCTGTCTCTGGCAGCTGAGGAACAAAGGGATGGAGCTGCTTATGGATGGCCCTCGACCCCAGGCCAGAACCCCCCCACCTTACCATGCTAAAACAGAGAAGGTGGGATTTTGAGGCTCTGCCATTCCCCGAATTAGGGAATCTAATGCCCTCAGCTGCCCTTCCCCAGCAGCCATGGAAGCGAGGTTCCCCAGTGCAGCCTCAGGCTTAACAAAATGGTGGCAGCGCAGCCCACCCAGGCAGAGCCCTGCTCCTCCCGTGGGGTCAGCCATCCTTCCCTCAGTGCTGCTTGCCTCTGTCCTGGCTATGAGGGAAGAGACTATTTACAACTTTTACTATGTACTTTGCATGGAAATAAAGAGATTTAATGGGCAAGGCTTGAACACACCCCTTTGATCACACTTGTTTGCAGCAGCATGGCAGGCACCTACCCTCGTTTTTCAGTTTCTAATCCCTGTGGTGGTGCTATTTCCTGACCTCACAAGCCCACAGAATAAATCCTTACACTAACCAGTAGCACCATCATCATAAAAACTCCAGAAGATTTATGATTTAAAAAAAAGAATACCTTTACCTTTGTTGATGATGATGTACTTTTCCATATAAGAGATACTGAGGGCTCTTTGCTGGAGCAGTTGTCAGGACCTCTGGAGTCTGTCAACAGCAGCACCACTGTGCCTCATGCTCTTGCCAGTATTGTCTCCTTAGTTAAAGAAGGAAAGCAGAACAGGACACTTAGAAAAATGCTGAGTGTGATGCTCTTATTCCCTTTGCCTGATGAAAAGGACATTGCACTAAGGCAGGTCCCCAATAGTACTGCAGACAATTGTCTTGACCCAGGTTAACAGGAGGAAAAGATCTCTACTGTGAAGCTTTAAAAAGCCTAGGAAAATGAGGTTTATGAAATGTGGACTATAAAGAAATTAACTACTGCCATGTTATTACTAATTAAGTGGACTACAGGTGGTTTTCTTTGGTTTTAATCTATATATGGCAACAGCAGGACTCGCAACTGTTTGAGTCACTGAGGATTTAGTTATTTGTGCAGCCTCTGGGATCAGCATCTTAGATCCACCTGCTGTTCACAGACTTATTTATCAATAAGAGATATCTTTACCAATCCAATGATTTTTCATTTGTAGCATTATTTTAATTTAGAGACTGTAGTTGCCAAATTTTATTATACAATTCTGTAAGACACCCTGTAGAGTACAAAGCAAAGACAGTGTTATAAAAGGAATTGAATTAGTAAACTTTCTATCTTGCAGAGTTTAAACATCTTCCAAAACCTAAATAAGCGCCAGTTTGAAACCGTTCTACACTTATTTGAAGTTGCAATAATAGCAACTGATTTGGCTTTGTATTTCAAGTAAGTACTAAATTCTGTACAACTTCCTACTGAAAAAAATGTCAATTCCATTTCACTTATAATTGTAGGTTTTACTTGTTTATATGCAGAGTACAGAGTTATATTTAAAATTGTTACTAAGTCTAATTATTGTAAAAATCCACATAAATATATAGAAACTTTTAGTAGTTCATTCAGATATGCTTTTAGTTACAGCAAACACTGTATTTAAGAAGTACAGCTTCTGTAGCCTAATCATGTTTGTGTGCATGTCTGATATCTAGCATACCATACTACAGTTACTCATGCTAAACAGGAGTATGATTATGATATGGAAATTAAGACGCTGGTTTAAGAATAAAACTGCAGACATCAACTGATCCTAGAGCTAAATATGCCAAAGATTCCAAATATCAAACCCATCCCATTCCTACATTACTGACTTCTTGTGCTTTTATAATGGGTATTTTCCTTAAAGATATATGGAGCCTTTTGTTTTGGTCCAGATATCTTAAGACTGGGACAATTTAAAGTCAGGAAACAATTCAGAAAGTTGTCCAATGTCAGTTACTAAATTTTAGTGAACAGTAATTCCATTATTTCATTCATTCTAAATGCTAATCAGAAGACTTAATAAGCAATAGCAAGACACACTTATGTTATTGAAAGTTCTTCTCAGTGATGTCTTAGTGCTTCTTTGGATTTTTGAGGTGAGTGGAAGAGCTTTATTAGTATTTGCTTCACTTTTCCCAATTCATTATGTTACAAGGGGTTAAAAAAAAAAACAACAAAAAAACCAAACAAAAACAGGAAAAAAAAACCCAAAACAACAAACTTAAAGAAATAAGAATGTCACACCAAATAGCCAAATAGTTTAATACGAAAAGATAGGATATAGGTTATTTGCTTCTTTGCCAAGAAATCTGACATAATACTTTACATGTCAGTGGTATATAGCAAAATCTATATGAGATAAGTTACCCAAAAAAGTTTGCGTTCAACGGGAAGGAGGTGTCACTTTGATACTATTATGCTGTGGATGCTTCTTTGGAAAAGCATAAGTATTAGAAATATGGTTTTCTCTTTAAATTTTAATGCAGGAACTTTGGTTCACTAACATATGGTTTATTGGTATGTTTTAACAGGAAAAGAACAATGTTTCAAAAGATTGTGGATGCAATTGAAAAAATGGAAACAGAAGAGGAGGCAATTAAATATATATCTATTGACCCAACCAAAAAAGAAGTCATCATGTAGGTGGTTAATACATTATTCTTTATTTAATTACTTATCTGAGATCAGATTTTAAAATAATTTGAGCACGTAAATGTATGAATTAAAAGTCTTATTGTCAGATGAGCACAATCAGGATTTTAAATTGGGAATAGATGTCTGCAATCTTCTCAAAATGTGCATCCACCTCCATGTTAGGTATCTAAATTCCTTAGAAAATTTAGACCTTTTTTATTTTCTCTATCATCATCCTAACTACTCTCCTGTTTTGTATTTTCAAAGGGCTATGATGATGACTGGATGTGATCTGTCTGCCATAACCAAGCCTTGGGAAGTGCAAAGTAAGGTAGGTACTTTTCAAATAGACAATGCTGCATTTGCTATCACTTTTACTGCCTATTTGGTGCATCATCATTTTAAAAAAAAATTACTTATTATCATTTGATAGATAAGTACCTTCATCCAGCTGTGTTTCCAGAAAACAGCCTCTGTCACTATGAGCATAAGGGTTCCATGATGCCTCTCTCGAACCACTGTACAGTTGTTCCAACCTACTCTACTTGTCCTTCAGCTGAAACTGGCATCCTTGATTCTGTAGGCTGTTTTAGCTACCCCTAAATATCATGCAGTTATTGTTTTGCTATCCAAATGCTGCTCTTTTTCAGCTATTTTTAAGTTATGGATTTAACAACAGTATATTGAACTGGGTGATCCTTGTGGTCCCTTCCAACCCTGACAGATTCTGATCTGTTTTAGCAGAGGACTTTAGAGCCCTGATGGCTCAATGGTTGGACTTGATGATCTTGAAGGTCCTTTCCAACCTATGATTCTATGATTAATTTCAGTTGTGTCTGTTCTGTAGATCTTTGTGCCATTGCAAAGTAGCTTAAACACACTAAAAATAAATTCTGTAATACCTTGTGACACTGTTTTGTACATAAGTATTTCAAGTACTCCAGTACTTATTGACCATCATGCTGAAGCTTATCACTTAGCCTTACAGCAACAGGTTTTAACAATGCATAAACAAAATAACAGCTGCAAGATGTTTGGGGAGCCTTCTAAGTAACAATACACATTACAGTTACTAGAGGATGCTAAACCGTCTTGTTCCTGGGGACAATAATCTGTCATTTACTCAGCATGCACCAGAATACTGGTAGAGAAAATTTCCTAGAAAAAGCCCCAGGTACACCGGAAAGTGTCTGTAATTTTTAAAAGAAGCACTTGACTATTTCTACAAGGATTCAAGAATGGAATTCTATTGTGTTTGACCAAAAAAACCCTTGCCTATTTCTGGAGAAGTTTTTAAACTACTCAGACATAATGCAGCTAGCAAGACTAAGTCCTCTCTTTGTGGAAGGGAAGTTAGTAATAACAGTCAAATAGTAAACAATAATATGCCAGTTCTTGGTTAGTCAAAATGTTAATATTTTCTGGAAAGCTTTGTTCTCTTATTTATTTATTTAAATTTACTACTCTCTGATGACACTTCCACTAAACTGTGGTCATTCAGGTTGCCCTTATGGTTGCAAATGAATTCTGGGAGCAAGGTGACCTGGAACGAACTGTGCTACAGCAACAACCAATTGTAAGTATTAAATAATTTAACTGCATTAAGCAATATTATCTATTCAGTGTTTTAACAGCAGTTAAAAGATCCATGATGTTTCTTAGATCATTATACCCAAAAGCATAATATCGACATAATCTAAATTTTTGCTATTCTGTTCTAGCCTATGATGGACAGAAACAAAGGAGATGAACTACCAAAGCTCCAAGTTGGTTTCATAGATTTTGTGTGTACATTTGTGTACAAGGTAAAAATTATTCTTTTGTTTCTCAGTTGCAGAAGTTTTGATGGCACAATTAGTGACAAACTTGTTGCAGTTAAAAAGTTCTAGACAGCAGCAGGACTCTTGGTAATTTTTAAATCTTTCAAGCAAATTCAAGAGCTGTGAAGCGAATTAATAAAAAGTGAAATCCCAGTGAACTTGAGCACACCGAGGGTTTATTGCTACCTTGAAAGACAGAATTAGAAAGCCCACTCTGAATCTTCACAGTTCCACTTCATATAAGTATGCAACATGTGGATGGTTACAGAAAGCAATTAAAGGTACGGCAAAACGTGGTTCTGTAACAGGAGACTTGCATTACTCTGGAAATACAGGTATTATATACCTTCTGTAAGGCACTGAAATGCCAACATTATTAATCCCTGTCTAGCTTTTAATATTATCCCAAACTGTCATGCAGAAAAATGATGCGTAGTATTTTAATGTCTTCAGATATATCCTCATCTGCTTAGAACATACTACAGGATATTAGACTTTTTAATTATATCCTAATACTGATAAACATGTGAAAAAATATCATGTATAAGAGTTACAATTGTATTACATGAGTGATTAGGGAAGATACTAAAATGTGAAGTATATAATTCGGACTGCATGCATGACAGTGTGTTGGGATAATAATGCCCTATTTTCAACAATATGCCACCAATGCATGGCCAAGAACGTGCTTTCAAATGTGTACCAGCAGCTACCCACAATGTTTCTTTTAATTTTTTTTCTTTTCTACGGAAAGCCCTCTACCAAAGATGGACAAGTGCTTGAAAAAAAAGTCAAATCAAACACATTTAATTAATCTAGCATCCATACTGAATTACATTTAACAGAAAAACAAAAGCTCATGTTTTCTCTGCAAAGAATCAGTATTTTCACAAATTCATACTTTACAAATCATCAGTGTTTACAAATTTCTAATTTACTGCTTTAAATTATTTGTATAGGAATTCTCAAGGTTTCACAAGGAAATTACACCTATGTTTGATGGTCTTCAAAACAACAGGGTTGAATGGAAAACACGAGCTGATGAATACGATGAGAAGATGAAAGCTATTGAGGAACAAAAGAAAAAGGAGGAAGAGGAAGCTGCCAAAAAAGGTTAGTTAACTTCTAAGATTTTCGTTTGTAAATATTTGTAAGGCAGTCAACATATTCTCTCTCAAATTCACACATGCAGTGCACTTGTGCAATATTCTATTAAACTTTATACTAATGGTACATGAGCTATTAATTAGGCAAATTAGCTTTATCTTTACTTGGAAGAGGAGTAGCCTTTAAAGATTACACAAATCCAGTACAATGACCTCATTTTCTAAACTGCAGAGTTATAGAAAATATGATAATCACTAAAGTGAAGGGAATATAAAATTCCTTTTGTCTTAAGATTTAGAATGGAATATAATTAAACACTTATTTATCTGCGAATGCTGCAATCACTTGAAATACTAGAGATGTATCAAAATTCTGTGTGGTATCAGCCCCAAATGTATTCAGGTGCTTTGTTTAAGTTGCAAATGAAAAGCACAAGGAAGAGAGAAGGGAATGGATAGTGTGCATCTGGAACATAAAATAGTAGCACAAATCCTCACTTCTCTTCCAAGTTTAACACACAGCTTTTGTCTCTACTTCCCTACCATCAGTTTCTTGACTGAAATATACTCTGTCATACGACAAATTTAACATTACTTCCTAAGACAGCTCAAGTCCTCAAATTGAAAGTATGGTTCTGTGTATGAAAAGCTAGAAGAAAACATGATTTTATAGAAACAGAACCTGTCACTCAAGTGTAAGAGTGATACGAGTCAGTTATTTTTATTCTGTATTGCATGTTGAACAGCAGGTCAACAGCTCTGCCAGTTGGCTTAGATGACTGAAAAGGCTCAGAAATTAAACAAAAATGTGTGTGATTACTACAGAATAATTTATTGTCAGCTAGTTTGAAGAAGAAAAGTTACTCTAAATGTGTATTTCACAACTTTAAAACATAAAACAGTGCTGAATAATTTATTTGTTCATCAGTATCTGTTGGAAATAGGTGAGTACTCTTCACATTTCACACAAAGGAGAGGCTACTCAAGGCCCCCCATCACGTAACTGTCAAGAGTGTGAAGTGGAACTAGTCAGTTATCAACTCCTAAAATAAATTATACTAAGCTAAAATTAGAATAAAATATGTTGTTGCAAAAATATGTTGGCTTAAAGAGTACAGTAAGTTACATGACTTAATCAAACAGATTTTTTAAAAGAGAGGTTTCATAAAACGACTCATAAAATGAGATAAATTTTATTACTGTAATAAAATTACAACAGTATTTTGTCCTGCTCACATTGTGATACCACTTACACTTTCACAGAAATTATGCCCACCCCATTGTCTCAAAAATTTATTTTTAAAGACACTTTTTTTTCAATCATATAATCTTATTTAAGATTAATTTATTGCTGAGAACTAGCTGGTTGTGAGTACAAACAAAGTGCTCTCTCCTGACACGGGAATGTGAGCATCTGAACTTCACAGTAATGCCAGCAAAACAAAACTAAACCACCCAGGACCTACACACAAACCTCCTTATACATTTGCTTTCTTGGTAAAGTGTATAGTTACTGAAGTCTGATCCTATGCTCTTAAGCATACAGTTCTTAAATAAAAATTAAATCATACATTTAGGAAGGCTCAGGTATTTCTACTCACACTTCAAGTTAGGACCATCTTACATCACTAGTATTTTGGAATCACTTAGTCACTGACTTAAGGAAAGAAGTTTTTTCCCACATGGAACCTTACACAGGCAAGCATGGACTGAATGATTTGCAGGAGCTAAGGATGTGACCTTTGCGTATCATAACTGGTATCACAAAATGTAAGTGAATTATTTTGCATCTTTTAACATTTGCAATGGAATGTGGCCATGCACATTTGTGAAGAACAGACCTGACACTGTCAAAACAAGGCCATGTGTATATATGTGTATATATACATATATATATATATATGGGTTTGTTAAGTCAGTTCTTACAAACAGTAATTTGATACACGCTGAACTGTGGTCATTTCTCTAGATCACCCTGACCTGGCTCTTCTTAGATGGAAAACAAAATAAACATATTTGCTGAACCACTACAGTGGAAAGTTCAGAACAGAAACTAAACCAGAATACATACTATTAAACTAATAGAATAAAATACATAGTTAGTAACATAGTGTTGATTATATCCACAAATTACAGAGGGTAGGACACTGATTATGTGACATGTTTCAATGCAGGTGGAAAGGGTGGAAAGGGTCGAAAATGACCTAGTAACATGGTGATCCACAGCTTTCAAATGTAAGTTTTAATTCTAATATTGGTATCTTACCTTAAATGAACCTGGAAACGCTATTTATTTAAGAAAGAATCTTAACTATGGCAAATTAACATCTGTGGAATCATTTGAGAGAGACAGTAACAGAATCAGTAGCTATAGACAACAAACATTAGAAGTGTCTCTCTTGATTGGTAATTACAAAGGGATTCATGCAGGGTTGGATAAGGGCTTATACAATTAGGTCAAATTAAAGTTTTTGTATCATCTGCTTCAAAAATAGATTAGCGGCTTATATTGATCGAAGAGTTTATTTATTTTGCATGGCTTGCATACCTCAGTTTTGTATGTGTGGGACAGAGCTATATATATATTTAGTTACTGAAACTTTCCAGCAAGAGTGGTTCAGTGTGTGTTTGGTCCTTTGAGAAAAGTCGGTACCAACTGTTACGCTATATACACGTGTATATATAGCACAGGTTATTGTTTCTTATTCCATTTTCCCAGACACGTAGTGAAAGCATGTTCAATTTTCAGAAGGGCAAACACACATAATATGCGTATCAAAAAAGCAATACCTTTTTAACAAGAAATTAGAGCAGCTAAAATGAACAGAAAATACTCACTTTCCTTTCCTTCTCTGTTTTTTAGCTGAAGCTGCAGCAGCTGCAAGCAGTGGCGGCGGTGGCGGCGGCGGTGGTGGAGGTGGAGAGGATGGAAAATCCAAAACATGTATAATTTTGTAACTCTTTGTCTCAGAAACTGTTTCTGCTACAGAAAAAAAAACATCTAGAAAGAACTTCTATGAGCCTCAGTGGATTTCTGCTTCACATAGAATAGTATAGCTCCATCTCTTTAACAATCCTTTTGAACACTTGCTGTTTGTTGGAAATAATCTTTAATGGAGTGAACAAACAGTTGCAAAACAAAAATTGAAAACTGGAAAACTGGTGCAAAATGAGTTTAACTGTGAGCTCCAGGTATTTTTTTTCATGTCACAATTTATATACAGTATTTTTATGAAAATATGTAACTTCTACATACTGTCCAGAAAAAAAAAAGGTTGACAGATCTTATATGAAATTACAGATTGAAAGCTAATGTGTACAATTCAAACAAAAACATTGCAATTTTTGTAACATGTATATTTAGATTTTTATATTATGTGTATTTCCTTAATCTGGAATTGCTCTTTTCCTTCACCTTCAATACTGTATGAAGTTCTAGAGTACACATCTCCTTCACTTTAGGAATCCTCAACACAGTTCCCTAGCTCGTATCTTTAAAAACCAGGTCCACGGGGCACAGTATTTTTTCAAAACTACCAATGATAAATTTCTAAATCATAGCGATAGCTCAAAGAAGCCACTGTGCCCGTGTGCAAATGGCTCTGCTCACAGTTCCTAAACTGACCACCTTTTATTGGAAAAATCTGAAAAATCAGTCCACAAACATAATACTTGTCCTACAATTAAGAGTTTACCAAGATACCTATACCAGTCTATCTACAGCAGAATCTGCATTCAAAGGCATTTTAAAAGGCTCATGTACCCCAAATGCACTTTTTCTCTACAATGCAGTAAATTAAAGTATTGGAAAAACAATAAAGTGCCACCAGTTTAATCTTGTGAGGAAGAGGACAAAAGAAGTAGAGCTTATTAGAATTCACATTACCTCCCTTCCTACTACCAAGAAGACAGACTGCAAACAAATCAGCTCTTTGTGAACAATGATCTCCCTACCAAAACCTTCCATTCTTGAAGAATGAAGAGTCCACTCCATACCTTCTACTCAGGTCTCATGAAGCTGGCTCTTCCTGCAGATCTGTGTTATGCACAGACCTGAGTATTCACTGCAGCCAGCTCCAAATCTAGAAGAAGCTGGATGTTAAATGCAACTCCTGCAACAAGTTTGACATGCAGACTCAAACCTACCACTTTTCCTTCCCCTCTAAAGAAAGCAGATTCACACTTTTTTCCTCAGCATCCTTGGAGAAGGGAGAATGACTGAATGATTTGCCATATTGTATAACTTTCTAAGAAATGCTCTACAAACATAGATACTGTGTACAATTATCACCCAAGACTAAAGAAATCCACAAAAAAAAAAATTCCACTTACTACATCCTTATTTATAAATGGGCCAAATATTTTATGCAGACTTAATTATGATATAAAACTGGACATAATGTATTATTTTCTGTATTAAATGCAGGTACTAAGTAAAGCTATTTCAAGGTTTTTTAACCATGTAATTTTATTCAGCCTGTATTAAATGATGTATCTAAAATGTATAGTGTACCATTTCATAACTGTATTTTGAAGACGCAAAGAGGAGTTAGTTATCCAGAACATGTAATATACAATAATTGAAACAACAATTATAGCAACATATTTGGCAAAATGCCCCTTTGGGCAAGTTGCATACGTGTAAGCAGATTGCTGCAGATTGGATTTGACTCTCAACCAAGACTGCAAGATGACAGAGAATTAACCTTTAAATCCACCTTCTTACCTAAAGAAGCCTTCATGCAAGGCAATGTTTATTTTTTCCTCAAGTACATCCTAAATATGTCCTTGTACTGTCATCTATTATGTAAGTAAAAACTGTTCACAATGTAATTATGTTAAGTAATACTTGTAAATAGAGTTCTCAATTTATTCATGAGTGCATGTGAAATGTTCATAAATACATAGCAACCATCTCTGCTGTTACATTTCCCACATCAAATACTTACTATAAATACTTTCTATAAATATCTACAGTGGGAAGTATTTATCAAAAATATATTTTATACAACATTAACTTTCCTCAGATTAACATGAACATTTGACTTTAAAAAGTTTGTCCTTTGTATCTGAAGTAATTTTCATCTGACGAAAGAGAACAGCCACTGTTAACTATTGATGTGCAGATTGTTTCTTTGGAAACATAAATAAAGAACATTTAAAGTTGTGTTGCAATGTGAGGAGGAAGACGAATCCAGTAAGTTTCTCAACCAGTATACATTCTTTACTTGTATATTTAGGATTACACTTTAAAGAAGGATTAACATTCAACCAACCTTAAGGAGATCAGAGACCACAGATAACATACAAGTCACATGTACATCTCCAGTAGAAAGCCACACACTTTACTTTTTACCTCAAAAATTTCACCAACTGACAGCTTTTTATAAGTGGAATTATCGGTCACACCATATTATAACTAAAATTTGAAACAAAGTCACAATGAACTAAACTTCTATTAACTAAGACTTAGAGTAAGCTATGACTATTAACTCCTGTTTAATAAATTAGAAATATTAATATGTTCAAATGTACGGCTTTAAACTAATAACAGAATCTTCTAAAATGCCCATTTACCAAAATCTGACACTAACTGAAGTTGATAGAATAAAAAGCAGCCAACTTCCTTAATGTGGAGTCAATAAACTATATTACTTGTTTATATCCCTCCTACTTTTGTCTGAGTGCCATATATCTTTTGCACTGAACTGAAATAAAAGTATTTCTCTTATTTCATGAGTATACAGCCTACCACAAGAAAAAGAAAGCTTTTAGACCTGAAGCGTTCTGCAAAGGTAATCTACTGAGACAGTCCACACATGTGACTGTAGAAAAGGGACTCTGGCAGAAAGAGGTCTCTGGTCTGTAATTGCGACTGGATTTCCAGACTTTCATCTTGATAATTCATGAAGAAAATCAGCCTACATCAATTTCAAGTTTCAGAGAAACAAGTCTTGAAAGTACTCATCGAACTCCTCCTCCCTGTGAAAAAGAAAAAAAAAAAGTCAAAGAAAGTTCTGCTTTGGATCTGTATCTAGGAGACAATCTTCATTGGAGAAAGACCCAGCAGACTTCTGATTAGAATTTGAAGCTGGTATAACCCATTTTGACTTATTCAATATATTCCAATACCCTTTGCATTTCCCCTCCTGTGCAAAGCAACAGCAGTGAATTGACTCCTAGGACTTAGATTCCAAGACAGTTAACAGTACAGTAAGGATAAGACAGCAGTGGCATGGTATTAGCCTGACAAAGGTTTCTCCTCCAGTGCTGTATATGCCTCCTCTTTAAAAAATACGTAGATTCACTACATGGACAGAGATCTGACAATATTAAATCTCAGAGTATTCATTAAAACACCCAAGAAAAAATCTCAGCCTTTTCAGTTCTGAATGGACATACAATATTTTACTAGCTGCAAGTTCACTAGATAAAACTAACCGTGATTTTTCATCTGGTTCTTGCAGAGGACCTTTCCAAAAGTCAGCATCTGAAGGACCATCTTGTGCATTGCTGTTATCTGAATCTGTTAAAAAATTTAAAGTGCTTATGAAACTAATTTTAAAAGAATTTATCTTTATTTTTAATTTAGATGATGCCATAATTCTAGGAGCAACACTAAATTGTAACTGTAAGAATAAAAAGAACATTTACTTTGCATAAAATAATAACAAAAACATTTTCCAATTCCATACAGCATCAAAAAGACTCCTGGATATCATGAACCAGTATTTTGGCCAAATATAACAACAATCATGTCAAAACACTGATCTTGACATAACAGCAGCGTAGCACTTTGCTCCTAAAATTAAGGATTTATAATCACAAATCCAGAATTACAATACAGTTTCAACTCATGATAGTAAATAAATTAATTACTTCTATTTGCATGACAACTTTTATTGGTTGTAACTTATCAGTGAAATTTTTGGAAAACGCAGATTACAGCCTGTTTTGTTAAGTATACAGAAGGAGTGTAAACCAATAAAAACTTCGTTATCAGAAATATCCTCTGTCCTAAAAGCCCCAATCTCCTAATAGAACTTTTCTGACAAAACAGACTTGGGCCATGGTCTGATTCGTAGGTAAACTGCTTCAGGTCTTCCTGTATCTAGCTGAGAAAACATAGGTGCTGAGGACATTCCTAAAAATGTACAGCACAGCAGAGCAACCAGTAGAAACACTCAACCCCTTCTGGATAGCAAGAATTGCCATAATGAGAACAGAGCTGGTTTAATCAAAAATTAAACTGGAGACTGGCATTACTGAGATACAGAGACAACCACTGCCTAAGGAGTCACTGAGACTGAGTGCATCCACCTGCAACAAGTAGGTCACTGTGGTACTACATGTGGTAGCTAGAAAATACTTAATATCTAGGACTCATTTAAAGTGTATTTTTTTTTTTAGTAGAGTATATATTAGTATCAGTCCCTGAAATGAAGTGTAGTAGTTATTATATCAGAAAAGTATTTTATTTATACAACACATATTACACAGCACATAACTGCATATCTGGACACATGCAATTATTAATAATGTTCCTGATTTTGCACCCTCTACTCTTTTCTGGAAAAACCTGATCTATCCTTTTTTTTTATTATTTCCATTCTGTTATCTGCCCACAGTTTTATCCTTACTTAAACTTAAAAGGTATCCTTCTTAAAACTCCTTACAGTTTTTCTCACATTGTAAATAATTATTTTGATGCTTTATATCTCTGCTTGTTTCATGTAGCATTCTTATAATCTTATAAAATATTAAAATTGCCAGCAAATGAAACAAAGACCAATGCCAAATGACGATGAAACAATACACCTTACTACAAAAACATAAAATGCAGATGATATTCAAATACCCTACCTTTATCAGAATTATCTGAATCTTCCGAGGAAGCCTCATCTGAAAAGAAACACCGTTTAAAAAATAGTAAGCTTATTTGATTTTACCATTATCTTACATTGTTTACAAAGATATTTCTATCACAATATGTTACATATAAACATGCTCACATGCACACAAACACCACACAAAGAAAGCAAGCAAATACTGAAGTAGAAAGATTTTTTTTGCATATGCTCAAAGGTCATCCCTTTGAGCTCAACTATGTTATCCCGAGATCTCTGGTGTAAAAAGGTTATCTAACATTTCCAAAAGGCTTTCAACTCCAAAGCCTCAAGGAATTAAATACTTCACAAGCCTTTCTGGTATGCAATGTCCAACTTTAGGACGAATTTTCCTTGCAGTGTATATTTTTCAAAAGGCTATCCCTCTCTGTAAAATATACAAAATTTATCTTCATTTATCTTTTTTTGTGCACCTAGAAAATTTTACCTAAGAAATTTATTTTTGACTGCCTGTGTTACACAATCAAGATAGTTATGTGTCTATATTTATATGCAATTAAACATCTACATCTATACATATGTAGCTACAGCAGAACTGAGATTTAACTAACGTATTTGAATATTAAAATTTGAAGGTCTAAAATGTAAATTTACCTTTATGGATCTTTTTTTTGGACTTATTTTTTGCTGAACATGACAATTTCGTCTTCTTAATTTTTGGCTCTTTAGAGTTCCGTACAGATGTGCCTCTTTTCTTCCGTGCCTTGACTTCTTTCCTCCTTTAAAAAAAAAAAACAAACATGAATGTACACCTCTGTTATATGTACTCCTCAAGCAACAGTAGATCAAAGTATTTAATGCAGTCAAACAGTTGTATTCTCTTCTGAAATCTAGCACTAATTAAACTGGGAAAAAAAAATTTGGTGGAAAGTGCTATAGAAACACTAGAGCACTATAGCTAAAGACAAAGGACAGGAAAATTACACTGACGCAGGCACAAAAACAATGAATTGTCAATCAAAGATCAAATACAGAAAGAAGTAAATTTATAACAAAATTCTTACTTATACTGAAATCTTATTTTTTCTTTCAGCAAACAAATTTGTAATTATGTAATGAGAAAAACACAGGTTTTAAAATACATTTGTGTATTTGAGGGTGACAAAACCTGAGGTGGAAGGATCTGAAGGCTAAGAACCTGCTGCAGACTAATAACCCATATATTTTATTTTCAGTGTTGCTTATGTATGTGTTAATGTATTGTATAAGAATTGTGTAAGTACTAATAAGCAACTCTCAAAGAGGAAAAATACTCCATTTCAAAATTTCAAAGCACAGTCACTTGACTTACACTTAAAATCACTATTTTTAAGAAAAGGAAAAGCATTTCAGCTCTTAAACACAGCAAGGAGAAAAATTAAAAAGTGTTTTCCATAAATCTTTGGAGAAGAAAAATAATCACTGGGCTGAAATTAAACAAAAGAAATTTTTGTGGGTGTGGGACAGCATTCTTCCAGTCTGAGGGGTTTTGTACTTTCACTAGCACGATATCTAATTCTGAACAGTGTCAAGCCAGTGAGTTTGTAAGAACTCCAGGACAGAACCTATTTCAGGTAACTGAAGTTCCTAATCAACCAGCTGAAGTCTTCCCCCCATTTTTTGTTCATCGTAACTGTAATCTATGAATAATTCAGCTCCCATATTCAGCCCCCATTCATACCTGTGATGAAAGTTTAATTTGTAGGAACATTCTGGACATAGTCCTGAAAAAGAGAGAATGAGAACATCACACACATGTATTTGATATGTGTAATTGACAAAACTTACTAATACATGCGTAAAACTAGATGGAACATTCTCTTCCAATTTCAGTATCTTTTGCTTCAAAACAAAAGTTACAGTGTAATTGCAGCCATGGTTGAGAAAAATACTACCATTGAAGTCTTCAGTACAAACCCAGCTTTTACTAAACCTGGAGAAAGCACAGATTTAGCACTGGCAGCTCTTCATGAAAAATTATTAAATGCTTATCACATACAGATAGCCATTTTATGGATCTCTGTGGACAGATCAAATTGTTCAACAATTATACTGAAGACCTGTAAGTCTCTTATAGCTTTGCCAGAGACCAAGGGGTGGCACATGGAGCATATTATGCACAAAAGAAAAAAAAACACCACTAGTTTGTTTTATACAAAGTGACTGTGTAAACTGTGGTTAAGTTTAATTATCTGATGAACGTATCAAAATAGACACCATATTGCATAAGAAAATCTCACTCAAGAGAGACGATTGGAAGTGATTTAATTGACGTTAGAATTTTTGTAAGAAAACCTAAGTATTAAAAATAAAATTAGTAGAGCTGAAGGTGTGCAAGAAGTTGACTGGTCCAATGCCCTAAAGATCCCTAAGCCACGTCACTGATTAAGCAATGACAATGATGAAACCCTCCTTGCAATGCAGTATTGTCTGTTAAAACCAGATTACACAAAACTGCTTATAAACAGTTATTGTAATTTTATGACACTGCCGGTTATATGGCATGAAGCACTCATATATGATAATAGTTGTTCTCTAAATCTATACTACCTGTAATTAATTTAACAAAATTATCACCTATTCAGCATTTTCCATGAATATCATTATCACTGGGTCTCACTTGATAGCTTTTAAAACAGAATATTATTTGTCTTCTTTTCAGTGTACATATTCTTGAAGGGTTGACTCACTCAATTTCACAAGTGCATTCCTCTTTTCTCCATGTTCAATGTAACCAAAATTCACCTCCCAGCTCTTCAGGCCTTCTTTCTCATCACAGTGCTTATTTCCACAGGAAAACTGACCTTTAAAGAGATCAAAACCAGCAATTGTGGTTCAATGATTAACATGCATAGCTTCAGGGTTGATATGTCCAGTTTTGATCAGTTTTTGCGTTTTCTTTTCCACACCTAAACTAAAGAAACAATAACAGATAATGACAAAAGCAATCATACTTGTCTAATATTACTTACCTGCAAAGAAAGAACATAACTTAAACTATGTCCTATAATGTATAGATGAACTCATATGTTATGAAATAATAAGCATAATACTGGACTCTGAAGAAATTAATATCACTCAGATACATTCTATACTTTAAAATAATTACTTACTTAGCAGAGGCAGATGGATCAGAAGGTGTGATTCAGACATTCATCTTTAATGATATCCAATTATTCAAAGTACCATGTATGTGCAAAATTAAGATGCCCATGTTCTTATTACCTTATTAGTTTACCTAATATACTGGACATAAAATCTGCATTCTAATGACTTCCCATAAATACTTTTAAGAAAAGGAAATCCAATTCCACCAGAAACATTGTGGTAGCTTTAAAAGCTTCCTTTGGTTTCTGATGTTAAATGCAACACTAATTTTAAAACAATCTGCACATAATCAATGTTGTTTACACCGCTGGGTTCCCAGTATCACAGTAATAATGATACATATATTCCCTCTGCAGAAGACTGATTTGTATGGAGAGCTGGCAGTAGGGATGTGTACTAATAGGCTCACAACCAGGACTGCTGGTGAACGATTAACCTCAGAATATTCTGCTTAAGCTGCTAACTAATGGATTGGCACTGTCCTCAGATATTTCACTTCTGCAGTGTAAAACCACTCACAATGCTAACAGTTGAACACAAAAAAAACCCCTTGGACTCCCATTAAAAAAATGAAGTTTCAAATTAATATACAGTAAATATGCTCAACTCTATGTAAGGAATGGCTATCAGTACCCTGTGTCATTGAGAATAATTTATATCTGTTACAGAGAGATAAAAATCTACAAGGAAAAATTTATACTATATAGAACTCCCGCGAACATAGCCAGACTCTGTTTACTTCACATCTTCTGAAAAAAAGCCCCAAAACAAACCAAGAAAAAGAGGCAGAAAGAAAAGAGAGAGACATCAGTTTTATTTATGATTAGCTGCTCTTTACATCATGTAACAGCTATTTTGGATACTCTGCATTTTGGACATGAAAATGGGTATGTTCACAAGAGTATAGCTGGACAAATAGCTTCTGATTCCTAAGGCAACTAATGAATTCTTAAGTAAAACAAAACATGTAAACCACTATAATTCTGTGCCTTTACACATTTACTTGCATTTATGATCATCTAAATATTTGAAATCATGGTGGGGTATTTTTTTGCTAGATCCACATTCGACGCCATACATGTGTATGAACAGCCAAGTCTTTCTTACCCTCCTTTCACACTGCAACCTCTATAACAAATATTCAAGCCTTGACATGATTACAGAATTCCCCTCTTTCTGAAGGCTTTTTCAGTAGTATTTATCATTCCAGTATATCTGAATGTCATAAAAGCATTAAAATCCATATTTTTGCAAAGTAAGAGACCACTGCAATCCCCATTGTGTATATGGAGACCTCTAATCAAAGGGAACTACAGACCAGATTATTCAGTACTTGAAACACGACTTTTCCCACAGTTGGATGTCCCAGAAGGGAAGACACAGAAACCAGCGTCCCAAGTGGACAGTTACTTAATTTAATCAGAAAAAAAAAAAAAAAAAAAGATCAAAATTCCAAATTCCATTTCTATCTTAAGTTTTGTCACTTTGCTATGAGCTGCAGAGAAATTATGGCATTCATGTTCAGAATTATAACTCCTATGATCTGGCTGTTAAACGTGTGCTTTCAAAAACAATTAGCACCTTCTGCTTCTTTTAGATGAGCAGAATAGATGAAAAATACACCTTAAATAACAGGCTGAATGACGTACTGAAAATTAAATACACTAAGGAAATCTAGAGTCAAAGGACTGATTTTAATGCATTTTGATCAGAACTCAGATGTGTCAGATTGGTACATGGATACATGGTCCCTGATTTCCATGGAGGAAATTACTGGAAAAAAAAAAAGAATGGAAACAGGTTTGGAAGAACATTTGTTTAAATAAAGTAAAGCATATTATATGGGTATTTATGCATATAAAAAAAATAGGCTAAGAAAGACACTACTATGCTAAAAGTGAAACACCAGTTCAATGAAATAGTGAAAAAATGTACAGTAGATCAATTTACAGGTATTAAACCCTATTTGGCCAAATAATATGTCCAGTTTGAGTATTTTACTATCTAATCTACAAATAAGTAGAAAACAGCAAATAAACCACACATTGTTATGCTCTTTCTGCGTATAGCTGAAAATGTCCTACTTCATCTCTACCCAATTAAATTTTTACTGGTTCTCCTACAGAAAAAAAATTATCACTATCACCTTTTTCCTAGAATACCTTTTATCTTAACATTTTATGCCATACCTTACCAATCATGCTTTGGAAGTAGGAAAAAAAGTACTGGGAATGCATATCAAGTATATTTTTTAAATAGCTTAAAAGTTCTTAATTTTAAGGATTTATTTTCAGACCAACTAACTCATGTGCCTTCCATTCACTCACTTATAAAATCTGAAGTAGGGTTTCTATCTTGAGATTTTGATTCAGAAAAATGCATATTTTGTGGAATCATTTATTGAAACTGGCAATGTTCTGAACTGCCATTAAGGCTACATTTTACATTTAAGGAAATAGTAAAGCAATCTCCAATACAACCTACTTTCAAAACCTCTATGACAAAAGACTGGAGTGGAAAATAAAAGAAGAGAAAGAAATTATCTGGCATTTACAACCAGTAATACACGTGATACCTCTCCTTTTATTCATATTTACCCTTCTCCTCCATATTCTTCCAAAGACAAACACTGAAAACAAAGCAACCAAATACAAATAATCCATTCCTATGTTCCCCTCTTAACATATCCCAAACCACAGCACAGTCCACCAGCAGTGGTTCTCGTGACCATTTCTGTAACAGCTAAAATAAGCACATAGAATCATAGAATCCTTTAGGTTGAAAGGGATCTTCAAGATCATCAAGTCCAACCACTGAGCCATTAGGGCTCTAAAGTCCTCTGCTAAAACAGATCAGAATCTGTCAGGGCTGGAAGGGACCACAAGGGTCACCCAGTTCCAACCCCTCTGCCATGAGCAGGGACACCTCCCACTAGATCAGGCTCCCCTGCCCCTCAGCCAGCCTGGCCTTAAAGACCCCCAGGGATGGGGCCTCAACCACCTCCCTGGGCAACCCATTCCAGGGTCTCACCACTCTCATGGTGAAGAACTTCTTCCTCATGTCCAGCCTGAATCTGCACTTTCACATGCTTTCACCTTTTTATGTGAATTAGCAGATAGGTAGTCATTAATGCTTTATTACGTTTAATCAAAACAATTTTTATAACTGATTTATACTTTGAAATAGCAAAAGAAAGACATTATAGACTCAGGCCTTTTTTCAAATGATCGTACGAAACTGCACTTGAAAAAGGTGTCCAATAGAGAAGGTTGAATTCCTGCGCCCCTTAGTGGTGAGAGGCGCTATTTCTCCATTCTTATGTTCCAGCTGTACACTAGGATTTCATTTAAAAGCTTAAAACATGGAATTATCATAGAATCCTTTTGGTTGGAAGAGACCTTCAACTTAATCAGGTCCAACCGTTAACCCAGCACTGCCAGGAATTCTGCACTTTCTGCCACATTTTAAAATGTGGAGTACCAAATACTAAAAGCACAATGCAGCTTTAAATTCTTTCCCCCTACAAAGACTTAACTGTTCATGAATTACTCATTTATCATTTAATTTCCATTATATTATAAAAGCATGTTATCATATGCTTTCATATGATATATAATATTATTTCATAATGAGTTATAAAACATATTACTATATAAAATCTAACTATGTTTACATAATCTGTAGTGCTGAATGCAACATATGACTACAACTACCTTTAGGAGCTTTAATCTTCATACCTTAAAACGCCCCACCATTAATGTTCATATTTCCTCCTGTGAAATTATACTTTTTTTTCCAAAATGCAAGTGTATTTCTAACTTCTTGTAATATACTATAATTTTACAGAACTGTTCTGATCAATAGTATCACTCTGTGCAATTTTTTGGCATGTGCATGCATGACTTCTGAGAACTGTACACGTGTATAACCACAGGAACAGCAATACATTCACATGATTTTCTTTCTTGTTCAGCCACTTGAAACAGTCCACGTGCCTAGGCCATGGAATGGGGACCACTATGCAAAGACCCAATAACACATCAGTAAGGATTCATGAAAGCAGAAGAATAGCAACCAGAGTAACCTAGAGATTTAGAAACAGGTTCATCAGACATGACAATTGAATCCCACTGAAGCTTTCAAAATCAACTGAGCCTAAAACATACATCACACATGGAACTTTAATTAAAAAGTTAGCATTTTACAAAGCAGCACTGGAGAAACTGTTAAGAAAATTATTTTCCTGAGGAAAACTACTGAGCCTTCATTAAAGGTATCAAAGATCAATGAGGTAACACAGAACTACCGGAGAAAAGCAGCTAAAAACACACCCATGAAATTCTACATTACCAAATACATTATGTTGGTGTTCATTACAAATCTGACCTTGTGAAAATAAATGTTCTCTTTTAATATATGCAAATCAGCATGCACTCTAGAGCTATGTGGCATAACCTAGGAAAGTTAGGTTTATCTGATAAACTTACTGGTATTGTCAAATACTGTCCAACAAAATGATGTCAAAATGCAGCAAGAAAAGCATCAAAGAGAAATTTAACACAAAATGAAAGCCAGCATTACCTTTTCCTGAAATTACTTCTTTCTCATGTCGCCATCGAAATCCAAACTGTTAAGATAAGAACCAGAAGTAAGTTGTTAACTTCCTCAGTAATGTAAAGAATAATTTCAGTTGACTGATGTTCTGCATATGGTTCATCCATTCAATTCCGTTGAGTAAAATTTAGTTTCTTTCTCTGTTAATTATAAATATCTCTCTGCTCACTGGAAGGATTCCACCTTGCACATGCAATTAAGTTCCAGTAAATGATGTTTGTTACTGAACAGCAACTTTCTAAATGGCTTCACAGCAGACAAACAAATAGGAAATTAGGACAGACTGACTTCACGACATAACTGCATTGCAAGTTTGTCCACACTAAAAAATGACAAGACCAGTGGAATACTGGAAAGTCATATTAGCACAGATCAAATGGATCACCTCATGCACCCTAAAGACTAAGAAAAACCAAACAAACCAGCAACTAAGTTGTATTTCTCCTTACATTGCCTACAAACTTAATATGCAGATAACTCATCTACTATTTTTGTTTTCCAATAGGATCTATTTCATATTCTCAAAATGGTAAGTAGCCTAGTGAAAAGATTGAATATGGGAGTAAGAACAACCTGGGAAAAACAATTTCATTTCTCAAACAAGTACAAAGAGGGTATAAAACTAAGAGTCATACAACTGCTCCAAAAAAAAAAGGCTACCCTGTATTTTCATTTAAAATTCCTGAACACAGGATGACAATAAGATATAATGGCTGCTCTGTAAGCAAAGCACAGAAGACTCTGAACTTCATGTTAAAAGATGGAGAGGGAAGAGAGGGAGGAAGAGTTATGAAAATCAAAGAGGTACAAAAATAGCTCCAAAGCCCATCTTTGGCACTTGAGTTCCAAAGCCTCTTTTGGAATATGAACCTTCTGTTGGTGCACTCATAGACTGAACTCACATAAATGTGCGTTTTGTAGATGCAGTGGCATAAATTCTGTAATATAGTGGAATGATTTTTGATGTTTTAAATCTAATTTTAAATACTGTAGGGAAGTATAGATACCTATTGCTGTGGTCTTTAATGTCGATTTTTTAAATAAACCAGAATAATTCTTTATCGCAAGGGCAACAGCATGGAGTTCTCATGCATGAAGTGGTATATGGTTCAAAGAAAATCAGAAGAAATAGGGAAACAAAAGCTGTGGCTTTTACGAACGTGCCATACTCATAAATGCTTTGCACCTTAATAACAGTGTTGAAAAAAAATGAGAAGACATCAGTAACCAACGTTTTGTTGGCACTGATTTTCCCCAAGTCAACACATTACATAGAAGATGCCTAAGAAAACTAAATATTTGTACACCCACAAAATATTTGCCTCTTCAAATCAGTTCAGTAATTTTTTAATTGATAATAGGACATACACAATATTTTCACACACACTGGTTTCAACGGTGAAAAAAAAAATCACAGGAGAAGGTCAGCTTCCCTGTATGATTACAGTCTGCTAAGGCTGGATCAGGTTGTGCTTGGCCTGCTCCAAAAACCTGCAGCGTGGTCTGAAGTACCATTATACCACTCACACTTCAGCCAAGCAAAAACTAATCAGTTGTAAAAAATGAGACCTGTGCTGAACAGTTCCATGAAAACAGATGATAAGATACATCTGTAAACGCAGCATTCCTGATGGAAACCAGTCGATGGAAGAGTGACTGTAATGGGTTTTGCTCTTTTAATGGATATTTGTTATTTTTCAGGGTATTCTAATTCTGAAAGGCTGTGACGTAATTGAAAAATACTGCAAGTTTACGATTAAATGTCAACAGTATTTTGGAGCCAATTTTGCACATGTGCTGCTAGCAATAAAGAGCAAAAAACAATTCGACCTTATCCGAGTGTTTGCTTTTTCACAGTCCATCTGCTGCTTCACCAATCACCACGTTACCCATGCTCACTTTTGCTACTGAAGTAGACTTTTATACAAGATTTCCTTCACAATCCAAACTTGACTCAGTAAAATATAAATTGGATCATACCCTCAGAGATTATTTCTGTAATGATATAAAGAAAAGTAAACAAAAGAAAATAAAGAAGGGCACCAGAACCACCTATAGCACCTCTAGGACAAAAGTTGTCTTCATCCGCATTCATATTTGCCAATCATTCTTCCACCTACTAGTGTAAAATGACAAAGTGACCAAGGCTAAGAAGAAGAAACAAAAACTAAAAAAAACTGAATTCCTCTAGCTAAGCTAAAATATCATTAATAGATTAAGCTCTGTGAGAAAATTAAAAATTAGGGTAGGTTCTTGAATATTCAGCCTGCAATATTAAAGAATGCAAAAACATGGTCAGCAGACAGCATTTACTCCACCTCACCTTCTTTGTTAAATGAGTTCAACAAGATCCTAAATGAGCTATTTCTACAAGGCAGACCAGGCCAAGTAAGAACAACTCCAAAACAGATGTTTACAAGAGCATCAAACGGCTAACTCAGTAAGAAACGATGGTTTTAAAAATGTGAAAGACGGTTTAATATTAATAAACAATAAAATTCCCAAATAAAATACAGACTGCTTGTGTAATATGCATTGCCTGCAGCAACAAATAACATGTCCACAGTCACTTCTTTTGGAGAAAAAGAAATGTATGCATTTAGACAATACTGTGGAAAAATATCATAGATATTTTAAATATTTTTATTTCACAGGAAAGTCTCAGTGCTAAAAAACAATGTCAAAAGTGAATATATTAACATTACAAAGTGGAAGACAAGTTGGCCTAAAAATCTGAAAATGATCTGGAAATAAAAACAAAAGAATAAAATATATTCTGTTTAATGACCAGGTGTCAGACAGATTTCATTTCTTTGCAAAAGGGAGACATTTCCAATCTGTTAAGCTACAAAACAAAGCACAGAGACAGCAAGAACTTTCCAAGGAAAATAAGACAATAAAGAGAGCATTTCTAGTCCAATGCATATCAACCAAACCTTGCACGCAGAGCACTCCCCCCCTACCGCACTGCAAAACTGACAGAACTAAACCACAGACGGTCATTTATCAACCTCAAAGCTTGCAGACAACATGCACTGAAAGTTCAAAGACAACCGTGACCTAAAAAATTCTGATCCAGGGAAAACGTAAGGAGTGACAGACCCACCACAAGCAAGAGCTGTCAGAGCACACGCTTCCGGTGTCTGTAAGCGGCCTCACACCAGAAGGTCACTTTGACATTTCTCATTACAAGAGAAGGAAAATTTTCTATGGCCTAACCATACCAAGAGAAGTGGAATTGTGGGTCACAGGGTTGCCTCTGCCGGCCGTGCCAGCAGCTGAGGTGAGTGCAGGTATCCAAGTGAGTGTGTGAGCACTAGTGAAGACCAAGCTGGGTGAGCCATCAGCCAGGTGAAGTTTCCTGGGAGCAAGAAGAGTGAATGGGTCTTCACCAGCCAGCTCTGGGTGTGACAGCACCTGTGTATCTTTAAGGATGAGAGGGGGAGCTGCTATGGGACTAGGAGAGCCTGAGCCACCTCTGTGTGCATGGATGTGTGTATACATGCACACATGTGAGTGAAACAATCTGAACCAGCAGCTGCAGTGTGGCTGTGGCCTCAGGAGTCCATGTCCTGGGGCTTCTTACTGTTTTATCTGACAAAGTGCTCTGCAGTTTTTCAGAACTCAGAAGAACCTCTCCCATGAAACTTGTCATTATCATTACCCACTACTTAGAACAACAGTGTTTGTTTCTCAGAAGAAAAGTTTCAAATGAGATCTGGGCTCCAATCTCTACGCAGAGGTCTTTAGAAGAATTAGCTGGGTAGATTTTTGATAGTAGCAAAATAATCACAGTTGTGAAAAGACAGACGAGTATGTACGTGTAAGTCTCAATCTCTCCTATAGTTATACTAAAAACATCACAGAAAACTGATCTGCAACTTTGACACCACCTAACACAAAGTAAAATCATAGAATCATAGAAGATCCCAGGTTGGAAGGGACCTCAAAAGATCAGCTAGTCCAACCATTTGTGGAAAGGGAGCCTAGATGATATTATCTAGCACCCTGCGCAATCACATTTTGAAAACCTCAAGTGATGGGGACTCTATCATGTCACTGAGGAGGTTGTTCCAGTGAATTAATGTTCTCATTGTAAAAAACAATTCCTTCTTATATCAAGATGAAACATCGTCATATAAAGCATCACCAACTACCATATGAAAGGCTGGCTGGTTACCCACCTCTCATAGCACCAATACTGCAAAATAAAAAGCATGAGGGGCTGAAGATATCCAGCTCCCAGTTTCTGGATACCCAGAAAAAGAGCAAAGGCAGAAAAAGTCTGCAAGCACAGAGTACATTCCATTGGTCTGAATGGGATCAGGAGTCTACATCAGACTTCCAAGAAAAAAAACTGTTTTGACATCCTCCTGACCAAACATGGGCATGAATAGATCAATAATTGAGAAAAATATAATTTTTTTCTAAAGAAGGACTCTCAGAATGGTTCTGAAAACAGAAAGCATAACCTAAGAGAACAAATTACATGATACAGCATTTATGCTGACATGGCATTTCCAAAAACATAGGTAATGACTTATGAACATAAATAGGAATTCACAGTGACCTGAAAGTTAGGACAGCCACACTTGAAGTCTGACAGGGAAACACTGTTCACACAACACACATACACAAAAAAGGAAAGTGGGGCAGAAGTTTCCCACAAAAGATTGCAAACATATGGAAACTTGGCACAGTAGTAAAAGAAAAAAAATATGTAACCATGCTCAAGGGAAAATCAGTTGAGACAGCGGAGAGCAGAAACTGCAGGACGTTAAACTGCTACAGGAAAATAAAAAGTTTACTTAAAAAAATGGAGGGAAGAAATCCTCAGCAATTTACTTTTTATTAATTTGAATTTATTTTTTGCCTTTTTCTGTTCCCATCCTCTTTAGAAGGTTGTCATCTTCTCTGCTTAATATTAGAGTTTACACCCAGTCCTTGCAAATATTTACCAGTGAGTGTAATTTTCAGTACTGTAGTCTGAAAGAACTTGCAGACACTGCTTGCAGGGCTCAGTTGCTACTATGTGCTAACAGCACTAACACACATTTAAGTTCAGCAACAGTCTTTGAAAAATAACAACAAAAAATTAATGTATTCTTTTTGGCTATGACCTCAGTCAGTCAAAAACTTGGAAACAAGAAAGGGTGTTCCAGTTAAGAAGAAGAACAGGAATTGGGCTGGTTCTCTTAAAAAATTCTATTTATTTACAAGGAACACACAAATCTATTTCCATAAACAGAAAAGAACACCCAGCAAAAGTAGTGGCTTTAGAACAGACATTTCCCTAATTGTTTCTGGCAGTATTCAAGTACAAAACTCTTTTTAGACTCTTACAAAACAAACAAACAGTAACATTCCCAGGGCTTTTTCAGGCTTCATCTAGTGCTTCTCTCCACACAAACTTCTCTAGCTTTCTCTCTACATTTTCTGCCTGTCTTATACACAATGTACCTCTTCACAAAACACCATCTGACAGAAGTGCTCCTATTTCCACAGAAGCACATTTTTAGGGCAGTGACAGTGCTTGGATTGAAACTGCTGCTACTCATTAAATAACTTTACAAGTTCTCACAACTGTCTTTCTAGGGGAGGAGTAATAACGTCCTCGTTCCACAATATATCCACAATCATAAGGCATTTTTTTTAAAAAGGACACACTTAAAGATGATTTCCAATATTGAAACGTACCTTATTCTCTTTATATCTGCTTAGATCTGCTATACAGTATTCTTTGAACAATTTATCATAATACTTCTTTGCAAGCCTCTTCTCCCTATAACAAAAGGTATTATTTTTTATTAACTACGGAACATAATACAATTAATTTTACATTGTAATAGCACTAGCAAGACAAAGACATGTTGTTTCATCTGAAGAACAGAAGTTGCAGAGCTAGAAATGTAACAGAAATACACTAATTGAGCTAAGGGGTAATTTACATCAAACTGGAAAAATACATCTAAAATATATCTACAGCACAAATTAAATTGCATCTTTTCCAATTAGGCTTCCTTTCAGAACAATCATTTGGATTTTGGAGAACACAAAAGTATTTCTTAGCTCTTTCTGTCATCAATTCATTTGGCCACTGAGTGATATCACAATATGAAAGACCTCCTAAAGGCCTTTCATTTTTAAATGCATTATAGATCAAAGAATGATAACTAAGTATGCACAGTAATTCCAAATTAGTAGGGGACACCACAAATTTAGTGCAAGTGATCTAAAAATAACACGTGATCTGAAAAGAGTTCCAGGTACCAATTCATGTCTGCTTCATCCTCTTCATGCCACAGGAATTTATGGTTTTCTCTAATAACATCAAGATCTGTCTTGTCATTCACCCTATAAAAGGACACATTTTTTTTTAGTATGATGTAACGTTAAAATGAAAAGACAGTCAAGTAATGATTCTGCAAACATCAGTTTATCATAGTTGTGATCTCTCCTTCACCTCATACTGCTATGGAATAAAACCATCAGAAAATGTATTCCCTTGTGTATCTTTTCCCAAGCGAAAACTTCACAGTGGAAAATGGCCCCTGAAACTGTGGATTACTTGATCCTGTCTGAAAATATACTTTTTATTGAAGAGAGTAATGTTAGAAGGCTGTTCTAGATAGCTCTATAGAAGGTTATCATTATTCTGGACAACGGATAGAAATTCTGCATCTTTCACCAGAACTTCAGATTGTTATTTTGAAGGTACTGACAGGTATTTCTCAGTGTAGCCTCAATTAACACTCACCTGTCATCTTTCTTTTTATGTAATAAAATGAGAATAATTCGCCTTATGGTAAGTTCTTAAATAAAAATAATGGTGCAAAATAAAACAAAGCATTCTGTGTTTTGGATATTTACAATGACTATAGTTACTATTTGTGACCTAAAGAATTAGTAATTTGATACAAAGCCACATCCCCCTTTCCCCACTGTGCTATAATATATATTTAACTGCTTTATGGAAGAGGGGAGTTTGGGGGTATGAGAAGAAAGACTGCTAATGGTTCTTACCCAGAACGCCGGAAATCCTCTATTTTGCCACCATAGTATAAAATATAATCATGCACAAACTTTTTATGCCTTTCATACTGAATAAGGTGATTAAGGATTCTTTCAGAATTTATCTTCTTTTATTTTACCATAGTTTAAAAAAAAAACATGAACAACCCACTTTTTATATACTTAACAGAAATAATTTTTTTCTCAGAAACAGTTCAGTAATTTCCAGAAAAAAAGGAATTAATTAGCAATTTTTACTTACTAACCTCTCATAAAAGCTACTTTCCAAACACGTCAATTCAAAGCAACTTCACCTTTATAATCTCATTCAGCTTCCAGACCTTAATAAAATCATCTTGCTCTCTCAAAGATGCTCTGTACACATATACACAGAACCTGGGCTTATTTTTTCAGCTGTAAAGTAGACAACAGCTTCTCAGTATGCAGTTTTGGTTTAAAAGAGGTTTATATTTTTCTATTATAGTAGTAGTCTGGCTACTAAAATGAAACAATTTATTCATTTTACCACCAACATACAAATAAAAGTTATGTGTTTTAGTCTGGAGATGAAAATCACAGGCAAATATGTAACACTTTTTTTAGAACACTTTGGCCTCAGAAACACATTTTGTACCATAATTTGAGAAAAATACATAATTACTTATGCAGAAAAGTATTTTTGCAAAGGAAAACATATATGGGTAATTTAAAATATTTTCAATTAACTTGTATGGTGTTTCTGAAGCAGCAGATTAGAAAATACATTATCTTCTAGTACATACCCTCACAACTACTGCAGTGTGAACAATTTGTATCAACCTACTATTTTGGCATGCATTAAAGTTTTAATGAGAAATAATCTTATTTTCCAAAGTCCCTCAAAAAGTTAACTTCAGTATGTGTCTTTTTTGTCTTTCTACCATAAACAGAAGGAACAGAGCAGCAAACCCAGAAGGTTTAAATGGTACAATTAAAGACATTTAACACAAGATACTATTTTGTGCTGCCATTTGAACTATTAGGTGTTAATATTGATTAAAAGTAAATGTTTTAAACAGGAACCACTCAAAAACCTTCCCAGAAGCTCATGGATGTCTGTGCACAATGTGAGTTTTGTAGTGATTCCAGAATATAGGGGCTTTTCCGTGGCTAACGACCATCTGCAGTGCCAGTGAGATTGATTGAGATATGTTCCCTTTACAGGCAAACAAGAGTTTAAGTAGTGCCTGACCCTATTCTAAGCAGGTTAGAAGTCACTTTCTGCTTACTGGAGTTTTCAGGTTTTAGTCTTTCCATAGTGAATTAGTTATTAACTGTTACTGCTGAAGAACAGCTATTTAAGCAAACCAGGAACTCAAATATGTAGTGACTACATCAGGTGAGAACTAAATAAGAGGAGGAAGGTCGTAATCTAAATAAGGTAGTAGTTGTAAAAATAGTTTAAAACAATGCATGAAATATGATTAAGAGATTTAAAAAAAACTAAAGTAAATCTTCACACGACACTAAATGGGCTTACATTAGAACATAGGTAGAAGATATTACTGGAGACAAGGCTGTCTTCAGTAGACTTTTGAATTAACTAATGCATTCTTAAACTTCCAGTAGAAATGTAGTTGACCACAGATAGTAGCAGTCATATAGAACTATGTTCTGCATAAACTCAACTGAAAGAGCAAAGTGTCTTTATGCCAGTCTATATAAAATCCACTGTAAAATAATTTCATCCCAAACAGGACAAAGAAGCATAGAGGAAGAATGTGGAAATCCTCCAACTGAGCAGAGAAAGAAAGACTCAATATGTGGTGCTGCACTGTCAAGTGCTGTGGTAGCTGAGAAATCCCACTATTTCACCATAATGGATAAGTTGTGCCCTATCTTCAAACTTGAAAAACGCAATAGAAGGATACGGCGTCCATCGCTATCAAGTGGAATCTTCTTTTTCTTGCTTCTTCCCTGTTAATAACACACACGTTTGAGTGAAATTTATATTTACATTAAGGGAGAAATGCCTCACAAAAACAATAGATAAAAAGATACCTGTCCCATTCTTCAGCTGCAAATTGTCTGTGAACCACAGTGCCTTGTTTTGCTTTTTGGAATGGCTTTATAAGAAGGCCATCTTCCTTTATGCTAAAGGTGGGGGGCAAAAGGAAGAAAAATTAGTCAAGAACTTTTCATAAGCAATGAATTTTCCATATGCTAAACTTTGCACTGAGTAACAAAAATTGTTTTATTGCTAGTGTCTACATGACTAAAAACAAACTTCAGAACCAATATCAGCTTAGACTTTACTTCATCTCCACAAGAAAACTGGAAAGGCAGTTGCATACAGTTACCATTTAAAGAGAATGGCCTAAACCAGCAATTTGTAATATTTATTTTAATCAATATTACCACTAAAGAACCACAATGAAAAAAACCTGAAGATTCCTCAGTTTCACTCTTAATGTAAAGCCCCCTATTAATCTCATCTACACATCCAAGCAGAAACAGGAAAGTCAGTATGTTCACTTAGTAAGAGTGACTGCTAGTAACCCTGTCCCTTCTTTCATACTTATGTCTCAACACCTTATTAAATAGCTCTGCCTCTCATAATGCAATCAAAAGAATCATTAACTTAAAACTTAAGTACTGTGTTGTGAACCATACTTGTCAGCAGGCAGCTAAAAATACTTTCAGAATTCAATAATGTAATAAAAAATTAAAGTGATGTACTTTAGCTAGTAAAAGGTATATTTAGTCTCATTCCTCAATAAAGGTGAAAAAAAGACTTTTTCATAATTATCAGCTGGCAGAGAGAATGGAAGTCAGAACCTGCAGAAAGCAAGCCACGGATTTTATATTTCAAGCCATGAAATATAGGACTCTAGAAACTAAAGAATCATTTGCTGAAAAGAATCTGTAGGCACAAAATTCCCAGAAGGAGACTCCATAAAACAGAAATGTGGAGAAAACTTAAGGCTACTATTTTCCTTAACGTGAAAATAAATATCATCATAGAGCAAGAAAAGGATATACACATATACAGTGAACCCACATAAGAGCTCTACTGGGAATCAGCAGTAGTGTGCCAGAACAAGGGTAATGATGACATTTTTGAAAGCCTCCTGATGGTTAGTTAATATTCCGCCTAGAAAGTGCAATGGTATGATGTGTAATGGCCCTTTAAAGCAAATGAGAACTGAACAAAACCAGCCACTGTTTTAATGGAGAACAGCCATACTTAAAAAATAAATGGAACAGCACAATGCCTGCTATTATTCCAATGATTAAAACATGAAACTTTTTTTTCCATAAAGCAGTCAGACACTACAAACCCCGTTCTTTCAATTCTACTACAGAGGAAAATATGCAAAGACTCCTAGGAAAGTTTCCAGAAAGCCTTCTTAAATAAAGTCCAATAACAGAGAAAGAAAGAGACAGGGAAAGGTAAGAAAAATATACAGAATCATAGAATTGTTTCAGTTGGAAAAGACCTTTAAGATCATAGAGTCCACCCATTAACATAACACTGCCAGCCCAATGGTAAACCATGTCACTCAACACCTCATCTATATGTTTTTCAAAAACCTTCAAGGATGGTGACTCCACCACTGCACTGGGCAGCTTGTTCCAATGCTTAACAACCACCTTCAGTGAAGAGGTTTTTCCTAATATCCAACCTAAACCTCCCCTGTTGCAACTTGAGGACGTGTCTTCTTGTCCTATCACTTGTAACTTGGGAGAAGAGACTGACTGCATCATGCAGGCAAAATGTTCGGTACAGTGCAGAAATTGTCGAAGCACTACAGTGCCAAAGCAAAATAAACACATAAATAAGTATCTTCATAATATGAGATCAGACTACAAAGTTAGAGGTCACTGACTGTGAAAACCACTGAGAGAACTGGCAAAGGTGAGATGTGTATGAGCAAAGTAAGAGATGTGTAGTTACATTTCAAGGATTGAGTACAACACAATTCACCAATTCCCAGATCTCATCACAAATTAAATCATAAGTAAGTGGCATCAATTCTTCACTTCCTCCAAGTAGGTGTTTTATGTCTACAAAGCCTGCTGCCACTTGGCCTTTTCTGCCTTCCTCTCTTAGTAGCTCCACGTGCCCCGATGGATCACAGTGCAGCCAAACCCCAGCAGCTGATACTAATGCTCAGAAAAATTACACACTCTGCTCTGAGAAATGAGGGGTGTATAGACACAAGACAGACATGGCAGAGTGGATCTTAATCACCCCTGGGAGATGACATGTTCTAGCAAGCTTGACAAGAGGAAATGCAGGAACCAGGGAGTGTTTTTTTTCAAAAACCATTTTAACAACAGAGTTTACATATCACAGCATAACCTTCTCTACACCATAAGAGGCCATTTGTACAAAAAAAACATAATGCAGAGTGTTAATTCTGCACCACATTACCTTTTAGTCTTCTGCACAGACTTCTCTCCATTCTCCTCATCACTAAAATCAGAATCATAGCCTCCATGGCCACGTGCCTGAAAGAGACAACACAGTCAATAGACCCCTCATGTAACATGGACACAGTGTAACTAGAGATCTAGTGCTGCCCATCATGCATAGAGAGAAAGACAGAGAGCAAGTGAGCAAGTGCAAATTCTCACATATGTCTAAACCAAACCAAATTCAACAGCCAATGCATAGTGTATATTCCAAATAGGACAAAAAAAGACATCGCCAGTCTGTCAAAAGATCACTTTATAAATAAGTTAGATGCAGATGCCCTCGTATTTAATCCTAACACAGATGCAAATAACCAAAAAGTATGATAAAAAGCTTTGGTCTTTACCTTCAAACAATCTCTCTTATGTAAGAAAAAGGTAAGCATTTTCCCCAGGAGCTATTCTTTCAGAGGGATGGAGGGATGGAGGACAGCAACTGATGTTTGCACATTATAAACAAAGATGAGAACAGAAGTGTCTTTGGCTATGGTACAGCATTTTAGATCATTAGATCTTAGACTGTTAGCTGGAAAGCTGTTGATAACTAAAATACACAATAACACTACGATTGCAAAAAGTACCATCTAATCAGCACAGCACTCCTACCAGGCAATGAATTTTTTTTTTCCACACACTTTGGGACAACAATGTTAAATGAATGTATATAAGAAAACCAAAATATCCTCTATCTTAATGTCATTAAATGATCAAGCACTGATTGATGCCCAGATCTATCACCCTTATTTTTCAAGGGGTAGTTACACATCCAATTATTTCAGTGGAAGTAATGGCTTAAGTAGATCCCATCTCTTCTCTCTCACTCCTACCCTGGTCACTTCCTTCCAGTTGCTCAGTTACCATTGTGAAACTACACATGAACCAGATCAAACGACTCAACCAAGTTACAAAGGATCCTATCCTAAAAGATTATTTTAACCCAGACAGGCTTCCTGACAGTTCATCCAGAGCCTGCCAACTAGCTACACCAGCCAGCTGGAGGAGTAGCACCGGAAGAGAACAGCGAGAGCTGGGAACTGTGTCCGTTGGCACCAAAAATATTTACACAACTGGTACATCTACAGAGCTGAGCTGAAAACAAGAGAGGTAGTTATTGCACATCTGCATGGGAAAGCTTCAGCACACACTTCCTAAGTATCTTGGGTAATTTTGACAGTGGACGAGAAAATAAACTGGGTTAGAAAACAAATATATTTGGTTTAGTGTGCTGATGTCTACATAACCTAAAATCATATTCCTCATCAGACAAAAATCTGAGAAAAACAAAATCTCTGAGAAAGATGCACGTCTTCAGGATGATTTTGATGAGGTCCCAGAAATGCCATGTTGGAGAGACAACTGTATCCTCTACTGACATCTACAATTAGTGTGCATTGTGCAGAGTATGTAAAGCACCATCTTCTCACACTGATGATGAAGGATTTTCTTTAAAAACATTTTTATTAATAATAATAAACTGTATCTTTTTTCCTTGCTTTAATACTGTAATGTTGTTTCCACTCTGGAACTCTTCTCAAGAAGAGACAAAAAATATCTCAGTTACCAAAAATAAGTGCAGCAGATGTCTGCAGTGTCTGGTCTAAGTGGGCCTCAAGCAGTGGCCAAAAAGCAGCAATGGTGTGAAGTCCTCCCAGCATGACAATTCCAGTCCTCCCATGATAATCCACAGCTCAGATGCAGGTCTCTTAGATGAGGTGGTGAGCCCGTCACTACTTTTATCACTGAAGTTTACGTGGTCTTTAACAAAGGTTGAATATGAGTGTGCAGCAATTAATATTTATACTTGATGTCTAAATTTTAAAAATATAATGGTAACCCAGGTATATTTTACATCACCTAAGTAATACCTCCCAGAACACTGAGAGCTTCCTTCACGCTCAAAACGGGAGAAAGTCCAAGCTAGGACAACGTACATAAATGTCAACATGTGGCAGATGAAGTATAAAAACTGTCAAGAGAAAAGCTTGAATGAAAGGAGATTTTCCCAAAATAGATGCACTTGGATGACAAGCCCCAGGAAAGATGTAGAAACACTCAGTAATCAGCTCTCAACTGATCCCAGGAATGACTCAATGAAGCTGCTCCAATGGAGTCATACTGTAGGGCTCTCAAGCTGATGACTGCCTTCTGAATATAAGGGCAGGCATGGCTAAGGACTAGGTGTTGAGGAGGCTGCTCTTTCAACAGGAAACCTCTCCACAGCTTCAGCCATTCCTCTGAATCACCACACACTTCCAGGCCACTCCACTGAAGGCAAGAGCAGGATGGGCAGGTACTGCACTGAAGTTAGGTTTGACATCAGCAGCTCCAGCAGTGCTGGATGGCACTCTTGGAGACCAGGACTGAACAACTACTGACCTGATGCCTTGGCATGGTACCAAGGTGACCTGACTTTCAAGCAAAACATAAAAATGAACTCCATTAAGGAAAGTCATCCATAAATTAATCTTTCTGTTTTGGAAGGACAGTGTAAACAGACTCCTGCTTAAATGTTGTGAAATTTCGAGACTGATTTCTTACCTTCTCCACAAAAAAAAAGTGAAAGAACAATAAGGAAGATGTATTTAAAAAAAGAGGGGCTGATACCAAAGCTTTGTGTCCAAGGAGTAGATTTTAAGAGGCAAAATAAACACAGACATGCAAAATAGTCAAGAAAATTTAAAATAACTACTTTCATTATTTAGTAAGCCCTTTAATATAATCTTTGCTTTGATGGAATTTGTCAGACAGTCTGAATGACTTCAGTAAATACCAAACACTTTATCAAAACATGAACCTGAAAGCTACATAACTTAAACGGTACACTGTGTTTTGTCCGCTGCACCAACTTTGGATATCTTTGTCTCCGAACAACAATACAAGTGGAAACCACCAAACTAAAAGAAGCACCAATATGCTTTAGGATATCTTTAAATCACTGACAACTAAGTAATCCAAACATCTTGGATTAATTACCAGCAAAGCAATTGGGAGACAGATCCAAACCCCACCAACTTCAAGCTCCTAAAACCTGGCAGCTTTAACACACTACACATTTGAACACTGTACGCAACTGACGGCAGACTGCAAGGTCAAATGCTGATGTCAATAAAGGTCAACTGTGGACTCCCCAGCACTGCATTTACAGGAGGTATATACATCCACAAACGGCACCTCCTTTATGCCCCTCTGCTGGATAAACACAGTAGTGAAATAGACACATCACAGCTCATGTTGACTCCTCATCAAAACATGCAGCTGACCAGAGAAAGACTGTAAAAAAACAACCACATGAAGAAAAACAAACCCAAAAAACCAACATAACAACAGGGTAAAACAATCCTTTAAAAATCCCATCTCATGGCTCCTGACCTCAGCCCTAATCTTCCTAGTCCATTCACAAGTGTCACTCCCAGCCTTCCCTTTATCTGCCCAGCACACAGTTCTGGCCTCGCATCTCCTCACAGCTCAGATGTGGTGCAAAACAAGCCCGGGTGCTCAGTTTGGTACAAACTACTCCGGAAGAGTCTGAAGGGAGCACGGGACCTAGAGCCCGGCTAGAGGCGCCAGCCCAGCTGGATAAAGGGAGCCGTGTGGAGGGTCAGTGCACTTCACTGCAGTGTCTCAGAGGCTTTGTGACCCCCACTTGGGGGGGAAAAAAACCTGAAAGTACGTACATGTAGCTTTAGTCCTACTCTTCCTTGTAAAACCAATTACGAGTACTTGTATATACACGACAATGAACACCACTAAGAAAAGACACCCACAAGATACTGCTCCTTTATTAAAGCTCTACAAGTATAAAAGGAGAAGCAGGAGAAAAAGGTAGGTAAGAGCAGACAACGACAGTGCGGATTAGAACTTTATGGGGCTCCAGGGAGAAAAATCACTCCGGAAACCAGCCTGTGCGGGTCGGACACGACTTTGGAAGCAATTCTCATGCCCCGAAAG
>NW_008599400.1:0-275 GCF_000691845.1 Merops nubicus
TTGATGCACAGGATTCCACCTGTGCAGAAGTTACTTTGAAAACTGAGGCATGAGATGTTGTTCGTGCGGAGTCCACAGGGGCTCCAGAAAATCCAGATAATGAGATAATACAGGATACTGCCAGGGATGATGCTGTTGAGGCAAAATCTACTATGACTAATGAGTAGCTATTGCAAGAGATTAAGGTGATACATCAGGAGCTTGGGGATAAGGTGTTGAAGAAGGAGTTCAAACAAAGGATAAAAGGAAAAGTGTCTCAACTGGAATTTGAATTA
>NW_008599401.1:0-14993 GCF_000691845.1 Merops nubicus
CTCGCCTCCCCGTCGCTCTCCCCAGGAGGTTGCCCGGCCGGCGGCACGCCGACTGGGAGGGGATGTGAAGGTGAGGTCGCCAAATCAAGGGCGAGTGTTTGTCTCTGCAGTTAAACACCGACAGACCCCTGGGATCACCAAGGCACGGAAATACACAATGGGAAAGAAGGAAGGCGAGAGTCTGATTTTTCCCTATTGGCCTGGCCATAGAGGGAAAGTACAATAATAGTGGAAATCAGATGATGGGGAATTAAGGTACTCTATTAGATTAATTACTAGGGAATTTTAAAAGGATTTTTTATCATTTACTAACGTAATGAATGTTTGAAACCGGTAGCAGGAATTAAATTACAGTATTCCTTATTTAGTTTTCCTTGTATTTTCCTTCCAGTAAATTTTCATCTGATCTTCTGCTCAGTTTTCTTCTCCCATTAAATTATGAGTGATCAGACATCAATAACTCACGAAGGAAAGAGGCTTCCCTTTGAAACTTGAAAAAATTTTCCTTTTAATATCAGCACAGTGATAATCACTTGTTTCTGAACCAAAGCAGTATTCCCTCATCAAAAAGCATGATGATGACAGGTTGATTGTAATTTTAGACTTCCCTTGACATCCTCTGTGTTGACTTCCTGTCCCTCTTGCTCTCTGGCACCCTTAGTTGGGTTACAGCTCTTTTTCTGAGTCTTCCCTAACTTCTAACTAGAGCAGGATTTCCTGAAGCAGTGACACAAACTAGTGCTCTGTCTGCAATTCTTTTGTAAAATGAGTAAAAGCTTAATATATTTGAGATGGCTACCATTGTCAAACTCGTCCACAGAGAGGTGCTTGTGAACATACGGACACACACATGCACCTGCCCTTGCGTGTGATGTGGGGTCACATCCTCCTATTCCTTAAAAAACCACGAAGCTTCTCAGCCAAACCAAAAGGTTCCAAGCAGGAAGAAGATGTATTGGAAACACATGACCAGTTCTGATTCCTCTTAAAAATAAGGAAGTGTGAGTATGGCGTACACCTTGATCTCTTAATGTTGAGGAATTTGAGCAAATAAGTAGTACAAAAAATTACTGACTTGTGATTCATTGCTCACTGTTCCTGCTCTGACAGCCAAACACCACAATTGCATTAAAGTAAGTAGGGTAGTCTCTGAATTATTAAAGACAACAATGATGTAACCTTATCTGTGAAGGCAGACAGATCTAGAAACTGGGGGAAAAAAATGCTATTGAAAAACATCTTCAATTGTTTATCAGTTTGTCAGTAAATGATGGCAGCTGCATGATTTCATGTTTGTCAGGCAGACGAAATTATATAGTTGCAGAATTAAGGAACACTCAACTAAAAGCCCATTACTGGCATTTAGTTGGATCTACATGATAATTAAAATTCAGCTTAACTGTAGTGATCTTTACCTTCCCACTCCAAACACACTTGCATTTGGCATCAGAGCGGCTGGAAGAACCCCCAGACCAGAAGGATTATAACCATGGTGCCCCTGTGACAGAGTGCTGCCTGCCTTGTCCATGGAGACAAACACGATATTGGCTCTGAAGGTCTTGTCTAAGGACCAGGAAGGCCAGTGAACAAGAAGGCATTGGTGCTAGCTGGCAGGTACCCTTGGGGTTACTCTGGCCCCTTAACTCAGCAGGGTATCGCTGGGGCTTTGCAGAGCCTTGCCAGGGCTTGATGCTGTTACCTTTGCTGTTTGTAGAGATCAGTAAAAGGACAATTGGGTGTAACAGGGACAAATTTTCCAGAGATAGAAGGTAAAGGTTATAATTAGTGTTTACAAATGACTGGGTTCTTTTCTCCCCAGGGTTGGCACAGCCCTTTCCCAGGCTGCAGGCAGAGCTGAGCACCAGGGCTGCAGTGAGTGCTAGCCAGGGCTCGTCTCACCTTGCCGTGGAAGTGGTGTGCTTTGGCGTGGAGGGACTGCAATGGCCAGCTCTGTAAGGATTAGGCTGTTAAATGCTCAGATTTGTACCAAACATCACCCCTGGGCCAGTTTTCCCAAAAGCCAAACCCATGTTAGGAATAAGAGGAGATCCTAGATAAAAATCCTTATGAATGCATAGTGCATTTGCTAGGATTTTCTAACATAAAATCGTAGACAAGTGAATCACTTTAATTACTTTCCATTCTCTATGTACTGCTTAACAAATAGTCTATGCAGTTCATACCCAAGTAAGTACAGACTGGTCCCAGTGGTTGCCCAGTACTCCATGGCTGAGCCCTGTGGCTGGTCACTGAAGGTCCTACGTGCCCACTCTGCTCCTGAGTAGATGGTGATATTTTTTTCTTCTTTGGCTTAGTCTTGAACTTCCCCCAAGGACTCCCATGAATCAGAGCTCACATGTCATCTTGTCCTGAGCACCCTGTGGTGTCAGCAGGACCGTCCTAACAAAACTGCTACTGATGTGTGGAAGTTTTCCAGTCTTTTGCCTTTGCCAGGCTGACTTCTACCATGAAGGGCTGTGTCTGCTTAAGTGACCGTGCCGCTAGTTTGCGAGTTTAGAGGACCAGAAAGCACTGGAGTCCCTCTCAGTTGTTTCCTAGCTCATTTGCTAGCAGTGCTGATGTTGGCAGATAGGTCTTGCTTCCACTAAATCTTAATATACTCACTGCAGACAGATGTAGGGTAGTTTAGCAGCCTCTCCAAAATATTCCCAGGCTCTGACTCATTTGGTCACCTAGGGACATAAGCTCTTAAAGTAAAATTTTTTTTTTTTTTTGTCTTTGCATTAAAAAAACAAGGTCAAGTAATATGTTTAGAGAGAACTTGAGACTGGTTCCCTCCTGCAGCACAGTCAGTGGCACAGCCCTGAGCACGGGGAGAGGCAAAGGGGAGATGTGGTGGAAGAGCTGCTGGTCCTTCATCACCCATGGGGAGAGGAGGGTCGAAGTCAAGCCCAAAACATGTACCTGAACCAAGCATCAGACCAAGATCTCCTGCATCTCATCCTAGGGCTGGGAGATGCTCATCTTTGTGACCATGCTTCCTTGGGATACGAGTTCGGTGAGAATTGGAGAGACAAAGACAACCAGCAGTGATGACTATGTGGAGTGGCTTGGGTATGGCATTAATGGTCAGATAAAAGAGGGTGATTCCTTCTGATTTAAAGTCCTAAGCACCAAGCCGTTGCTGGTCTAAGAGGAGCAGGAGAACAGGAAAAGCTGCATACCTTGAGCACACACGCAGCAGCATCTATCTTTGCCAACTCGTTTGACAGCCCATTGATGTAAATCATAATTTCTGATTCTCTTTGTGAGAACTGCTCGTTCCCAGTGCTGCAAACCACTGCTGACTCACTGCCCCCACATGGTCAGCTTCCCCCAGCAGCCACCACTGCAGCTGTCAGTGCACCCCAGCCCCAGCACTGTCCCAGGGAGAAGGGTTGCTGGGAGGTTCGATGGGGTCATGCCTGTCTTACACAGGCAGCTTTGTGCAAATGACAATCACACAGGGCAAGGTTTAACTATGGACTGTGCTAACAACAGACTGTTCCTCTCCTTAGAAGTGTCCTGTGGCTTCTGCTGCAGTAAATAGCATCTTGTGCCTGTGAGTACCATGCATAGGGGCACACAGACATACACATGCATGGGTATGCAGACAGACGTGCCTACAGCGTGCTGTTACAGCTAACAGGCCAAGAACACATGATGGAGAGGAGAGCAGAGTGATGTGGGATGCAGCAGAGGCTGAACGGACCACGAGGAGTCATGGCCCAGCTACAACTGTCCAACCACTGCTTGTGCACAGCTCAAGTGGTCAAACAGAGCTCATGTTTAGAGGCACTTGTGTGTTTTGGTCTGGATTTCCATCACTTGTTACTCTGCACCCTGGTGTTAGCCCAGCACACTTATATACCCTGTTGCTGCAGGCTGTTACAGAGCCTCCAGAAATTGCCACCAGTCAAAATGGTGCAGGAGTGCTAGGAGGTCACCAGAAGATGAGGAGGAGTGGGCAGTTTTGGGAGAGTATCAGCAATGAGAGGAACCAGGGGAAACTGGAGGAAGGAGGGAGGATCCCTGAGAGCAGGGAGCCAAATGGTATTGAGGGAAGGGCGTGAAGTAACACACTGAGAAACGCAAACATGGGGACAGCTGGTGGAACACCTGCTTCCAGGCACAGAGGGGTGGAAAACTTGGGCTGTGAAATGCTTCATACTCAGGTTAGTGCCCACAGAGCCCTCCCCAGGCATCCAAATAACAAAAGTGAAAATTGCCTTTCCCCCCCAGATACTAAATTGGATCTCTGCAATTGCACTGACAAAAACATACCAAGCAAAATGTTTCCTGAAGATGTGGAAGGGAGAGAGATGTGATAATATTGTGTGTGGCTGCTACTGTGTGTAGCAAGTGTGGAAACAGAGATGGTGGCATGTGCTAGTTGCTGATCCCCAAGTCACGCTGCAAGACCTGTGCCTGGGCTGTTTACTCCAGCAGTGATGAAAGAGGTTTGTGTTCATGCAGGTTATGAGACTGGCAGAGAGCACGTGGTGCTGTAGCATGTGCCTTTCCTTTCTGGGAGCATGGGAAGTGCTCAGCACCAGGCACACTGTAGCAAAGAAAACATCCCACATAGCTGTGAAATACAGACATAGAAAATATTTTCCCCAAATGGGCTGGATAGTCTTTTCCTGCCATGGTTAAGAGGATAGGTGTTCTGACATAGACAGACTTTGCAGAATTGGTTATGTTGGAGGATCCAGGCTCTTTCTGAGCTGTGTGAGCAAGACAGGTGGCAGCATCCTTCTTTAGTGCTGGCTTTCTTGTTTGCAGCTTTGATTAAGTAGCAAGTCTTCAGGAAAGGCAGATTTCCCTTTAATCTCAGGATGGCAGGCTGGAGGAGTCATGTTCCAGAAGGACATAACATGAGGCATGATGACCTGAGTTTGATGGGTGATGAGATTTTCCTGTAATATAACTTCTGGTCCTTCAGGAGTTCCAGAACAGTCCTGCAGCCATAAGGAGAGGAGCACCCAGTCAAGACTGCAGTGTTCTTTCTTCCAGGGCTGAACTTTCCATTCCTGGAGGTGCTCAGCAGGGTGGTTTTTGTGTTGTTGGAGTTGTTAGCATGATTTTTCTCTGCAAAGCCAAGTCCCATTGTGGGAAAACACAGTGGGGAGGCTCGTTCCTGTGGCTTGAGAGGTGAGAGGAAGAGCAGTTAATGTCCACTGAGAAATTAGTGCCCTTTTGCTCCCAGCACAGAATGAGCCCGGACTGGACCTTGCCTCCATCCTCTAGATGCAGGGACTCTGTGCCTGGAGCTGAGCAGCTGTTGCTTGTCCATCACAACAGAGCCAGGATGGGCTGAGCAAAACTGTCAATGTCTGGGGTTTTTCCCTGCTTCCAGAACCAGAGCATCAAACTTTTTTTGGAATAGACTTGTTATTTTTATGGGGAGCTACCCAAAATGTGAAACACAATAGAGTGCAGCTACTAAATCAAAGGTGAGATGCAGACTTAGTGCCTGCTGTAAGAAATGGCTGAGAAAGTCCTGTCTCTCAAGGTGTCCTCCCCAAGCCCAGACTGTGCATGGATTTCTGTTCAAAGAGTTATCCTGCCTTTCTGACTTGCACTACATCATCTGCTGTCACAAACAAACCAATTTAGTTACACAGACATGTTCTTTATTCATTCTTACTGGCATGCTGACAATTTCTGCATGTGCAGATGAGTTGTGTCTCAGCCTTTGCCAATGCAAATGCTCTGTCCTCCAAATTTCTGTGTTTTATTTTTGTCTGAGGATGCTCAATGGATGAATATGCTTTCATATAGGATTCTTACTTTTTTTTTTTCCTCTATGCTCTGTCTCTAAAATCCTAAAAGCGTGCTGCTAGTTTAGGGGGGATCTAATTAATGTGTATAAATATAATGAGGTCTGGGTGTCAGGAAGGAAAGGGCAATCTCTTCTCACTTACACCCTGTGATAGGACAAGGGGCAATGGACACAAGCTGGAGCACAGGAAGTTCCACCTCAACGTGAGGAAGAACTTCTTTGCTGTAAGGGTTCCAGAGCACTGGAACAGGCTCCCCAGGGAGGTTGTGGAGTCTCCTACCTTGGAGACTTTGAAGACCCGTCTGGATGCGTTCCTGTGTGACCTGCCCTAGACCAGATGGTCCTGCTCTGGCAGGGGGTTGGACTCAATGATCTCTGGAGGTCCTTTCCAACCCCTGACATGCTGTGATTCTGTGACTGGTGCATTACTGCATGATGGGGCTGTGAGTTATGCTTTCCTCTGGAGCTCTACTTTTGTTCTTCCTTGCAGCTCACTGAAAGTCACAATCAAAGCAGTGCAAGCTAAAAGATGGTGCATTTTCTGTTCTTCTAAGGAAGAATTGTGAGCAGCTTACTTTGAATTGAGTTTTGTCAGGTCTGAAAAGGTAATTCGCTACTTGTGAAGATAAAAAAAAATTCCAAAATTAATGTAAGTGTTGAATGACAAAAAAAACCCAAATGTAACTTTTACTAACGTGGTTCTACGGAATACTTATACTTGAAAGAAAAGTAGAAATAGAAAGGGTAATGACATGGCAGTGAAGGAATTACATTGCATGCATTGTCTGTATGGGACCTAAACTGACATAAAAATGTCTGCATTCTAAAAATGCTCACAAAAATCAGTTGGATTTCTAAAGATGTAATAACACCACAAAGTATTGTGGTGTCTGGCAGTTCTAACTTCATATATGCCATTAACACAAAGCCAGTCAGTACTAGAAAAAATTCTTTTCTGGCTCCTGGTCATCAAGCCTGTGTTTAGTAACCTGTAACCACTTGCCTAGATCCTGCCTTTCTGATGTGGCTTAGAGAGAACTCAGACTGTCTTGGGCTACAACCAGCAGGTCAAACTTAGTTGTTAACTAAGATTTTATCAGCTATCGTTCTCTGGCTCAGACTCCTTTCCTCTACAGGAAATTGCTACCAGGACTCAGCTGCATGACGAGCAGAATGACCATAAGAGAAATTTTACTTGGAGAAAAGTAAAGCTGGTTTGTCACACAGAGGTATCTGTCAGGCAGAGTGGGACTTGGAAGTTAGTAACTCTGTGGGTAAGACCCATGCTGGAGCTGGCTCTGCTTTAGGGCTTGCAGCTGCAACTTCAGTATTCCAAAGCTTCACTGCTCAAACTTTTGTTTTCCTGACCAGCTTCTAGTGGTCCCATGTCTTGCTGGGGCTGTAGGCTCAGGAGTTCGTGTGCAACCTCACTAGTGAGCCCAGATTTACTGGTGCATGTATTTGCACTGGGTTTCCAGTTCTGCCCTCAAAACTGAGATCCTCTTCCACAAAAGCAATAGCCACTTTCTCCAGGAGCTCCGTTACCTGTCCATAAAATGCAGAGCAAATGTTGGCATTTGCTGGGAGGTCCCGGAGAAATGCTGTAATGCCCAGCCACGAGGGCATGAGTCAGGGCTGCCAGACAGTCCCAGCTTTGAATTCTGCTTTCATGGTTTTCTGCCTCAACCTTAGTATTAGTTTAACCTCAGTTTATATATATATATGCTGTTTGATGGTAATTACTATTTACTTATTGTGCCTTCTTCTGCTGCTTTTTCTCTTGATGGATTCCAGGCCCCGAAGGAAATTAAATAGTCCATTGCTGCTCTATCCAGTGCCCAGAAACAGCACATGGTGAATAGCTGCAAACCTGGCAGGCAGTATGTGGGATTATAGTCTGAAATGGGCCTTTTGAGCTTTTATGGGAAGAATCTACAAAAAATACCCACTTATTGCATCACCTGCCCTGTTCCTGGAGATGAGCTGGACTCGCTGGTGCAAGAAGGGATGTTGGCAGAGGACAGAGACAGGTGGAGAAAACCAAGTGGTGTCAGAGAGGTGTCCGTGAACAGTGGCAGTAAAAGCTGGAGTAACAGCAGTGGAAAGCAGAGGTGCTGGGGTCAAATGAGCCAGAGCCCTCGCAGATCAGCAAAGTGATAGCTGTGGTAACTCCAGGGCATCCCAGGGACCATACTGCAGCTAGTCTGTGTTTAATCTCATCATTTTATTGGCTTTTTCCTTGCCTGTGTGTCTTATTCTGCCATTGTGCTCTATTTGAAGGTTAACAGAGGGTGCAGCAATTTTCTGACATACACTTCCATGTGTGCCCCATTGCTGCTGAATATGTTTCTTTAATTATAGCCAGCAAAAGCAATTTATTTGTTTAACAGTGTCCAGGAAACATACCTGAGGGAAATCTCTGTACATGACCACAAAGCTGATACGGATTAAAGTTAGATGATAGAATATTGTATAAGGCTATTGCCACATTTGGGTCACTATCTACTATTAATAGCGTGAACATTAAGTAAATTAATATCAGGTTATTGTATGTTGTTATATTTAATGAGAGTCAGTATTTACTTTTCTTTTAAAGGCTGCTTGAGAACATATTAACATTGTCATATGGTCTGGCAGCAGGTGAGCAGCCTGCCTATCTGAGGCTTGGTGACTTTAGCACAACTATCACATCTAAACCTTAAAAGGGCATTATGTGGCCTCTGTGTTTTAATGTTAGGCAAAGCTAACAGTATCTGACTTAGTCTCCATTGCTAATAGAGAATGCATCATTAGTGGAGATAACTCTTTCCTTCTACAGGTATCTGATATCTGCTGTGGAAGCTAATGAAGACATCAGCAATCATTCATAAAAGCAGTTCCAATACTCTAATGTTGCTATTGTTGTGGCTCATTTTAGCAGCTCTGCATCTCTGCTGTGCTCTGGGTGAGAAGTAACAAAACAGCTTCTTTGCTGACACCTGCACTTCCATTCTTGTCTCCTTTAATTTCCTGCATTAATTAAATGGTCATAATAATCCCAGAAATATCTAGAAAGTGCACAAACCCAGCTGTGTCCTGCACACCTTGGGCCACTTGTGCATAAGCCCAAGCCAGGAAGCTCCTTTCCCTCTGAACAGCTTACTCTGTAGGGCTGCTTCCAAACTGCTGCAGCCCAGCAGGATTTATTCCATCATCTCTCCTCTGCTCATCAACTCTCCCCTGCTCACCCACCACTCCTGCCCACCTGGCACCCAGTCTGTGGGGTTTTTGGGACCAGGACTGCCTCTCTGCAGCACCCTGCTTGGAGGGGCTAAGCCAAAGGCTGGGGATCCCCAGTACTGAATGCCATGGAAATAAAACCAAACCATATCCAGCAATAGCTTTTGTGTAGAAACAGGGAGTTACTGAGAAAGTCTGTGTTTCTTTCTGCCACTTTGCATCATGCTGTGGGTCTGGGGGAGCTGAAACTGCTCCAGAAGTTCTTGAGGCTGTGCTAAAAAAAGCCTCATTTATTGTGCTTACTTTATAAAGGATGAAAAATGTCTCTGGCAATGGGCAATAAACAACCATCTATGGAAATGCAGAAAACAGCAATGTTAAAGAATATAAAATGGAAGATATTTCTTAATGACCCAGTTATTCAAGAAAGCCAAGACATGGAGCACCTCCCATACTGCAGCATGGCAATGCCAGGCTCTAGATGAGCAGCCTCGCTGGACCAGCACCTGCACCAGCCTGGGACAACAAAAACCACTTTGCCCTGAGGAACTCACAGCCCCACTCTAAGACCAAGTGAGAATCTATAGGTACCAGGAGATAAAGCCAAAGCAGGGAAGAGCAAGCCTATGTTCTTTGTGTGGGAGGCAAAACTACCAACGTGTTGTCTATGCCATCCTTTTATGGACTGCTAGGCTGAAAATCAGCACACCTGGCTCTTGGCAGCAGTAGGAACATACCCAAGTGGTTTCCTATATTGCTGTGCTGAACCCCTGGGGATGAGGAGGATCTGAGTGCTCCAGACTAGGACCAGTATCCCACAGAAATGGTTTTACCATCATGAGGAAATTTTCAATATTTTAGATTTCTCTGTCTCCTGTCATCCAAAAATTGAAAACTAGGGAGAAATGGAAATCTTAGACATTTCGTTTTGAACAGAGCAGCCTATCAGGCAAGAGGGGTTATTGTAAAGCCTTGCTTAGATCTTTGTTCTAAATTTATGGCTTGAAGTTGCTTATATACAACATTTTTCCTTCTCCTGGTTTAATTTTGGATGCATACAGCTAAATGTTGAATATGCATTACTAAGTAATTGAAATGTCATAGTCCTAGATTAAACTCCTCTAGTGAATTAAATTAAAGGTTTCTGCTCCCAGTTTAGAAGAGCACAGTGTGAATGTTTGATAGGAGCAGCAAAGCCAGAATTACAGGTTAGACTCCCAATCTGTGTGCATGACTAACACCAGGAAAAACAAGACCAATTTGAACTTTTAAAGGTTGGAGCCATGAAGCAATGAAAGAAATTTAGCATATTTTAGATCCAGCTTTCTGCTGAAAGGAAGAAGCTGCTACCATGGCGCCAGGTTCTGGTGACTTTGAACTGGGAGTGCACCCCAGGGAGGATGCATGGACCCTGCGTGGATGTGGTCTGTTCATCCAAGACATCCTGTGGTGCTTGATTTGATGGGAATTGCTACTACTGCTTGCAGCAAAATTGCTGAACCTGTGCAATCACCTCTGCTTCTTTCTGTAGGTGATTTAGGAGCTCACATCCATAGTGATCGCTGCCCTGCCAACAGATGTGCTGCATTTCAGGGTCAGAGTTTTGACAAACATTCATTTGGTATAGGAAAAGAAATCCCACGTAAATATCTGGTTGTGACTGTTCATTGTGTCCTCTTGCACAGAGCCAACCTGGAGGCAACCAGGTAAGTGTTTGGAGGAAGCAGTGGGGTGTCAAAGGCCAGTCCTCCCCATTGTACTGGCTCTGGCTCTGCCAGCAGTGGGAAGGAAGCAGATGGGAATGGACACTAAGGGAAAACCTCCTCCAGAGTTTCCTGTGCCCCCGCTGACCCTGGGAAGAACAAGAGGGTTACTTATATCTGCTCCTGTATTTAGTACAGGAGGGAAATGCCCACTCCAGCAGGAAGGCTGCTCCTCCTTTCTATGGTTCTGGCATGCAGGACAGCAGTGACCTTCACTGGAGAGGTGAGGGACATACCACTGCTGGCTCTTAGGGACAACATGGCAACATGGCACATTTGTCACCATCAGTCAGAGGCAACTAGGAGCCTCTTACCATCTTCAGCTCTGCTGTGGGATCCTCTGTCTGAACTCGTGTCTGGGCAAGGGTGGGTGGTTATGGAAAAAAGAAGCAGAAATGCTCCCCACTGCGCTGGTTTGGTTTTAAACTTTTGTCAAAGGAATGCTGAGTCTTTCAATAGCTGCCTTGCTCCTCATGTGGGACAAAACCACTTTGGGGGGTTTGGCTGGAAGGTGCTGTTCTCAGCTGGCCTCCATTTCATTTCCTCCTCAGAATCTCAGCCACCTTCATGACATGCCAGCAAGTACAATTTCCCATTTCCTTCTTCAACTAATCCTGAAAGGGCCAATAAATAGTAAGAGAAGTCTTTTATTATCAGATATGAAGTACTCACATCAGCGACATGTTATGGTAATTTGTTCTCAGGGTATATATGTGTATAAGCAACATTTGGATAGGTCTGTACTACAGAATGTCTTGCTTGTCCTTCAAGGTTTTCTCTGCAGCAGTGTGCTTCCTCCTGGAGGTGATTTCCTTGAGCTGAAGATGCTTAGAAAACAAACAAACAAACATAACATTTTATGTGAAAAAAGATTAAGCCAAAGAAAATTACAGAGGTTTTCAGAAAAAAACTTAAATAGGTTAAGATTCTTTACCTGAAAGAACAGGATGTGTGGGAATCTTTGTAAATACACCTTTTTTTAGCAGCTGCTTTCTAATGAATGTTTTGGATAAATGGTAACTATTTGGCTGATCCAAATCCCTGCCAGCCCCTGTGTGCATTTTTGGCAGTAAGAGCAGAGGATCACTTTATACGAAGCACCTGGTCCTGTCAAGGGCTGGCACTGGCACTGCCAGCAGCTGCTGCGGGTGGCCTGGAGATGTCAGGAGTGTCCCTGAGGACAGAGCAGAAATAAGGGAGGCTGATGAAACTGCTGCAGGAAAAAAAAACCATGCTGAGCACTAGTGATCACCTGTCTGAGTGGGGGGCGGGGGGCGCTGGACAGTCTTGGGCCAGAGGATGTGGGAGAAGGAGGCCAGAGAAGGAAGGGGGTAGTGAGGGACTAAGGTTGGAGGGGTTTTGACCAGGGGCTGGTCCTAGCAAAGAGTGAGAAGAGTAAGGACTGAGGCAGCAGGTCCCCAGGCAGGCAGCATGGAGAAGGGTGCTGCAATACAGGTGGATAATTCCAGATGTGCAGTGGTCATAAATATTGCTCCTCCTGGGCATTCACAGCAACATGGTGCAGCTGGCTGTGCAATGATCAATAAATACCTTCTTTCCACATCTGAAAAGGCAGCACAGAGGCGCAGTCTCAAACTCTTAGTGGTGGGGAGCAGGGGCTGCTTGTGAAGCCACAGCATATGAGCCTGGAGAGCCGGTCCAAACTTACATCCTTGCCTGGGTTTAGTAGCTCCGGCTCTGAAACTTGCAGTGCAGAGCCTGGATCCATGTCTCAGGGCTGCTCTGACTTACACTGGAGCAGCTTATGACAGCTGCTCTCAATGCCCTTTTCTCGAAAGGTGCTTGTATCCCACTCTTATGGAGCCCTGCTTATCCAGACTGGGAAGTCAGCGTGCAAAGCAAAGTCCCCTGTTGCTGGCACAGCTCTGCAGGGCAGAAGGCACACTGGAAAACCAACCTTGCACTTTCTCATCTGCACAGTCTTACACCATAAAAAGAAGACTATAACCTGTGTCTACAGTATTTTGCTTACCACACAGGATTGTATAAGAGTCAGTAAAGGTATCCCAAACTAACTGCTAGATACTGGTTGATGGTGTCCTCTTGCTGGGACTGGGCTGCATGTCAGGACAAGCTTTTGCTCTGCTTCACATCAGCAGTGGAAACAGCAACTAAGAGCAGTGACCGGTGGCCAGGCTCGCACGCTACACTGGCACACCTGATGTGTGCCAGCAGGGCCAGGCTGCTTTCCAGCAGCAGTGACCTGGCTCTGCTCTAGCAGAAGTATCCTGAGGACACTGTGGCTGTGATTAAATGTATGGTTGTTCTTACAACCCCTGCACCTGCCACTTGGCCAGTGCTGTGCACACAGCTGTAACAAGCACAGCCCAGTGACCGCTGAGCAAACAGGTCATCTCTAGAGCATGGCCAGGCAGCCAGCAAACCTGGGCTTTTTTGGCAGGGCAAAGGTGCAGGCTGGGAGCCAGTGCTGCCAGGAAGCCAGGGCTCAGGTGGAGCTCCATCTTGCACCTAGTCCCATCTTCCGGTGACATGGCACATCCACAGCAACTGGCTGCTTTTGTCCTAGTTTCGCTGGGATAGAATCATAGACTCAGTTTATCCAGGAAAGCTGCATTTTTAAAAAGATTGCAGCACCCAACTTGGTGAGAGCAAAGTTGGTAAGACACTTTGGGTTTGTTTGTGGCCAGCCATGGTATGCGAGTCTCCATAGTGATCAAGGTCTTTAGCAGTCTTGAGTTAGCCAGGTGTTAAAGCTAGGAGGAGTGAAAGCTAGGGCAGCTGATCCAAGCTGGCCAACAGCAGTATTCCATACCATGAATGTCCATAGATGCTCCTACTCAAAGCAACACAGTACTAGACCTGATGGTCACAAATGCTAGTGAACTCATCACAGACATCAAGATAGGAGTCAGCCTACACTGCACTGATCATGCATTGGTGCAGTTCACTGTCCTAAGGGGTATGAGGGAGATGAAAAGCAAAGCCAGAACCCTAAATTTTAAGAAAGCAAACCTCCATCTTTTCAAGGAGTTAGTCAGTAAGACTCCCTGGGAAACAGTCCTTAGGGACAAGGGAGCAGAGCAGAACTGGCAGATCTTTAAAGATGTTTGTCATAGAGCACAAGAACTTTTGATTCACAGCTGTAGGAAATCGGGTAGAGAAGGAAGGAGACCAGCATGGCTTAGTCGAGACCTGCTGGTCAGACTGAAAGACAAGATGAGACTAGACAAGCAGTGGAAGCAGAACAGGTATCCTGGGGAGAATACAGAGACACTGACCAGTTGTGTAGGGATGAGGTGAGGAAGGCCAAGAGGCAGCTGGAGCTGAACTTGTGAAATGCTGGGTTTTGAACCCCAAGCCCCGAATTAAGGTTCACATATGGGTGATTCCCACAGTCCTTCCTAAAGAGGTGGTGAGTTTGCCTTATAGCTTCCCCCCAGGGTGCGGCCGGCCCTGCAGGGAGAGCCAGAAGGGAAATGAGCCCCAGGGGTCCCACCTTGAGTAACCAAAGGTCAGGTGTCTGCTTGGGGATAAAAGCTGGGCCAAAGGTCAGGTGTCCTGCTTGGGGTTAAAAGCTGGGACCACTTGCAGGAAGGGAGGAGTGTCTGCTCTGTGGAGTGCACTTCACAGAGCTTCCTAGTTGTGGAAGGCCCTCCTGACCCTCCCTGGAACTGAGCCCCCGTCAGGTTAGACCTTTGTAAACATGGGCTAGGAGAGTGCAAGATGGCTATGTGGCTTTATCCTATGTGATTAACCTGTTGACTTGGTTATTTCCCATTCCATCTGTGGGAAACCTCGGTTCCTTATTTGTTCTGCCTATTGTCGGTCGTGCAATATCATTGTTGGGGGTGATGTCGATTGCATGTGAACTAACTGACTTATTTGTACCTCCAGTGATTATTCATGGGGTGACTTTTCTATATTCAATACAGTCAAGTTACTGTTTTGTCTTTCTGCTGGTTGTGTCATTCATGCTAGGCCTAGTAATTGGCAAGGCAATTTGTCAAGAGATGCTAAGGAAAACAGGAAGGGCTTCTATAGGTACATAAACCAGTAAAGGAAGGTCAAAGAAGGCATACCCTCCCTGAGGAACAGCAATGGGGCGTTAGTAACAACAGATGAGGAAAAGGCCAAGGTCCTGAACAAATTTTTTCTCACTGTCTTCAATGGCAACTTCTCATCTCACACCTCTCAAGTGGATGGCCTGCAAGATGGGGCCAGCGAGACAAAGCCCCTCCCACAGT
>NW_008599402.1:0-1730 GCF_000691845.1 Merops nubicus
GCCATTTTATTCCCAAAAACATGATCTTTTGTGCAGGTCGCTTAACCTTACTTCCTTTGATGGCAAAATCAGCATTCAGGAGGATTTAAATTATTTTCTTCCCTTTCCTGAAGACTTCTGCTGTGTAGAACCCCACATGCTGATGTCGTCAATATACTGCATGTGTTCTGGTGCTCCATTCTTCTGCAGTGCAATATGAATCAGGTGATGGCAGATGGTGGGGCTGTGTTTCTACCCCTGGGGCAGAAGATTCCAGGTGTACTGGACGCCCCTCCAAGTGAAAGCAAACTGTGGCCTGCACTCTGGTGCTATAGGAATGGAGAATCCAAGTGAAAGCAAGCTGTGGCCTGCACTCTGGTGCTATAGGATTGGAGAAGAACGCATTAGCAGTGTCAGTCACAGTGTACCATTTAGCTGCCTTTGGCTCCAGTTCGTACTGCAGCTCCAGCACTTCTGGCACGGCAGCACTCATCGCTGGTGTCACTTCATTCAGGCCACAGTAGTCCACTGTCAGTCTCCATTCTCCATTAGGCTTTCACACTGGCCATGTGGGGCTGTTGAAAGGTGAGCGAGTTTCGCTCATCACCTGCTGGCTCTCTAGTTGATGAATCAGGTTCTGGATGTGGATCAAGGAATCTCTGTTGGTGTGATACTGCCACCGGTGCACCATCGTGGTAGCGACTGGCAGCAGCTGCTCTTCCACCCGCATCAACCCCACCACAGAAGGGTCCTCGGAGAGCCCAGGCTATACCAAAGGCCCTCCAGTACCCTTTTGGGTCCTTTGAAATATCCTCTCCTGAGATAGTATATGCCAAGGATGCACGGGGCCTCTGGGCCAGTCAAGATGGGGTGTTTATGCCACTCCTTCCCAGTCAGGCTCACTTCAGCTTCCAGCACAGTGAGCTACTGGGATCCCCCTGTCACCCTGGAGATACAGATTGGTTTGCCCCACTATACCAGGATGGCATCAGGGTATACTGTGCACCACACCAGTATCAGCTAAAACTTTGTACTTCTATGGGTCTGATGTGCCAGGCCATCAGATCCATACAGTCCAGTAAATCCGATTGTCCTTCTCCTCCATCTGGCTAAAGGTAGGGCCCCTCTAATCCTGGTTGGAGTCACTCATTTCCTGTAAAAATGACTTGCAGGTCCCCTCGAGAGGGTCAGACATAAGATCAGCTCTTCTGTTCTCTCTGGAGAGTTTCCCACTAGACACTGGAGCAACATTTTCCTTGGATGACTCCCCTTTCACAATTGCTTTTCCCCACAATTCATGTGCTCGTGTAGCTAGGGTTGAAGTGGGTTTTCCATCCCACCTCATGTCCTCTCTGTGGTCACGTAGGTAGAACCACAAGGTGCCACGTGGGGTGTTGTGAGAAGTGGGTGCTTCTTCTCCACTTTTTCTTTTTTTTCCTCATTCCTGGCTTTTGCAGACCCCAATACCCAGCCTCCCCGGTGGGGTTTCGGAATCTCGTGGAGATTCCCCCCCCGAGGTTTTGGTCCCTCGCGGGAGATTTAATTATAAGGGGAGCTATATCAAGCACGGCTCTTCCGGGGTTCGCTCTCTGCTCTCCGGGGACCAGCTCCATGACAGACCATCTTGCCAGTCCTAGGTAAGCTCAAGCCTGTGCGCTCACTCGCTCTCCTGAAGAACACTGTAAAGGGGGAACCATACACGCGTGGCCCTCCTCACCTTTTGGCACCGCCGCTCAGTGGCAGCCAAACAC
>NW_008599402.1:1912-2289 GCF_000691845.1 Merops nubicus
GCCGTGTCTGTGTCTCGCCATTCGGCAATCCTGGATGGGCAGCTGTAGCCTCCGCTGCCCGTACCACGCCCGGGCTGTGTGTGCGACCGAGGGTGCCGCCATCTTGGGACTGTCCCTCCTCGAACATCAACTCCCAGGAGGCAACGGGTCCAGAACTTCTGGCTAACGCCATCCCCAGCGCCAGATTTCAGGGAATTTCAATTCCCAGTCTCCAGACGGAGACTTTTCCCGTTTTTTTTTTTTTCCCTTTTGTTTTTTTTTTTTTTTCACAGGGGACGTTAGGTGGAAACTATGACAGCAGCATCGTAGGAAGGAATCAGGCAGGCTCTGTCTGCATGCTGAGCTCATCCCAATCCCTGTGCCTCAAGGAGGATAGC
>NW_008599402.1:2645-3499 GCF_000691845.1 Merops nubicus
CGGAGCCGGCCAGCCAATTCATCCTACATTTGTCCCTGGCCGTTCTTCCAGGACACTACTGCCAAGGAGTTGGCATATGATGGTGGTGCACTTTGCAGAAACTTCTGCCACATCGGTGGTGTGCATTGGACTTCATCTGGATCTCTGGGTGGCTGCTCATCACTCTGGTCATCATAAATCAATTGCGGCACAGCCAATTCTCTCAGCTACTAGATACCTCTCTCCAAGGTGGTCCACTTAACCAGTTGACATGATACCTTCCTTGAAGGGGTACCTTTCCTTTACACATGACAGGAGTTGCCTCCAAAGGCTGAGGGCTTGTGTCTGTTTCCCAACTGCCTTGTCATTGCCCCCTTCTCTGGACAGGGACCCCTGTTGTTTGGCCTCCTTCCCCTCTAGTTCCACACTGCCAGCCCCACTAGTCCAGTATCAGAGCAGCCAGTTGAGCAGCTGGCTGAAATCCTTTCATTCCTATGTCTCGCAGCTCACTCAGGGACAGGGATGGGGTGACAACCTGTGGCTCTTCCTCCAGTTCTCGCCATGTCCTCGGTTCATCGCCATCCCTCACTATGTGGACTGATTTCTTTGTGTATTTCTTCTTCTGGATTGGGGCAATTGATACAGGCATGGGTTGGTGTATGGAACGGGGAAATCTGATAATGGCTTTTGGTGACAACCAACCATGGTCCTGTAACACCATCTGCTGGACCTGGGATAGAACTACTGTGGAAGGTCGTGGAAAGTAATTGTCTGATAAGAAGGTAGTATAAAAGGCTTATACTTTCTTTTTCACCATCTTGGATTCACACAGAGCACTTCAGAGAGAAGTCTGTCTCTGTGTGTGTGTGCAGCAG
>NW_008599403.1:0-17018 GCF_000691845.1 Merops nubicus
TAGGGAAAATATCACTTCTCTGCCTTAGGTGGCTCCTGCTCTGTGGGAGAACAGAGGCTATAAGTATTCAGGCTGTCACCTTTGTAGACAAATCTGTCTTTCAATAAGAAATTTAACCATCTGAGGCTTGTGTAAAAGTTCAGTGGTGTTCAGACCTTGTGCACTGTGACAGTCTTTACCTCTGATCACTAACACTGGGAAGCCCCCAGAGCAGACTAATCTTCTCAAGGACAAAGTTACAGTCCAAGAAACTTCATTTCTCCCAGGAAATCTTTCCTAGAAACTGTTTTCATCTGGCAGAAGCTACTGGCAGCTCCATAAGGGAGGAGGAGAGCATAGTCTTTCTTGGCTTCTTACCACTTGCTGCTCTCCTTAGCTCTGTAATGAGACTGGTGCTGATTACACACCCTTGTGGCACACCATGGGGGCCAGCAACAAAGCTTCCTACCAGGGTTATCCCATGGTTTTGGGTTGTTTGGTTGTCTTTTTTTATTTCATTTTAATTTTTATTTTTTTTAGGTTGGAAAAAACCTTTAAGATCATTAATCAACCATTAACCTAAAACTGCCAAGTCACCACTGAACCATGTCACTCAGCACCACATCTACATGTCTTTTAAATCCCTCCAGGGATGGGGACTCAGCCAGTTCCCTGGGCAGCCTGTTCCAGTGCTCGACAACCCTTTTTGTGAAGAATTTTTTCCCAATGTCCAAAAAAGGGTTGTAAAAACCCCAACAACCAAAACCCAGTGCTGACCCTTTCAGGTAGCTGTAGAGAACAATAAGGTCTCCCCTGAGCTTCCTTCTCTCCAGGCTAAGGAACTCCACCCAGCCACTCCTCACAAGACTTGTGCTCTAGACTCTTCACCAGCTTCATTGCTCTGTGAATGGAAAATGCTGAACCTGAGCCCCTGCACTTCTGAGTGTTTGCAGATAAATTTGAGAGGACACCAGAACCACAGAAGCCTCATGCTTGTCTAAAGCCAAGGAAATAATTTCACAAGGAGAGTGCTTCCCTTTCCATCTGAATCTACCCATAACAGGGACCAAAGGAGTCCTCCTTCCTCACAGAGATGTCCAACCACATGCCAGCTGGTGGCCACCAGTGCTGGTGGAGTTGGGGTAGAACACTGCTCAGAAGCTACTCCAGCCCATTTCTTGGCCTGTGGTCCTTTGAACAGAGCTGGGGTTAAACTTCTCTTTGAGAAGAGGATTTAAAATGTTATCTGAGGGATGTCAGCAGGTTCTCCAATGCACAAAGGTCCCATTAAAGGAGCTGTGCTGGAGGAAGGAATGAATTGGTATAATACAGTTATCTGCTTATCAGGATTCTTTAAGCTCATTTCCTTCCACCCTATGAGTAGAGAAGGGCTAAATTGCTCTTTGAAATGCTGTTTTGCAGTGTTATTCTGCTTCTCTCCTCTCCTTCACTGTCCTAATTACATTCCTGTTTTGACTGCTTCATGTTTATAGATTATTTTAATCATGTCGACTTGCTAGTTTATGTTTGAGCTCTTCTTTGTTATTTTTTCTTTTATTTTGAGAAGAAGAACTACAAAAAACACTTTTCTTACTGCAAAAGGAACCTGCCTACATCACTGCTCAGATGGAACAGCCTCTCTTGCTTTTATTTTTTCACACCTATGTTATTTTTTCATACCTATTTGGGTAGAGAGAGAATCCTCAGACACAACCTAACTCTTCCTCCAATATTTCTTAATTTTATCAATAGATTTCTCACCAGGCACTGAAAGTAAATCAGAATTCCCCAGGGCATTTTTTTTTATTATCTCCAAGAAATGAGCCAGCCCATTGATACAGAAATCCAGGTACCTTGTTAAGGTTAAGGACACCTCTCAAAGGCATTATTTCTTTATTTTAGGTGGAAAATGAGACTAACTCAAGAAATAAAGAAAGAAAAAACCCAACAGCTCCTTTCTCTGGTCTTTCTATTGTAAACTGGACAGCTGAGGTCTGGCCTTTTGACCTTTTGGAGGGTGAAGATGTCAAAGTGGTGGTGTGCACAGGGTAACAAGCCAGGTAGTGCATGTAGGACAGACAGGATTTTGGATACAAATTGAGGCTCATATATGGATTACCCTATGGAATCCTTGAGCTGCTTTTTGTCTCCACGTCCCTGTTTCTGAGGTGGAGATCTGGGTGTTTTGGGGTTGTTGCTGGAGACCCGTGCAGCAGGCAGATGGAGGCTGTGGTTGCATCTAGGTGAACCGTGGTCCAGGGTTATTCTCGGAGCAAGGTCAGGGATTCAGCATTTCCAGCTGAGATGTTTTGGAAGGGGGACAAACTTTCACAGGCAGGCCCTGGATCCGTGCCCAGAAATGGGGCCGGGTGGACGTCAGCAGTTTTGGTTCAGGGAGGAAGGTCGTGTGAAACTGCATCTGGGATCTGCCCACCCTCGCGCTCGCCGTCGGCCGTGGCCAAGCCCAAGGACTGGGAGCCAAGGGCAGAGCTGTGCCCGGGTGGTGCCCAGGATTTACATCCTCTGCTGGGAGCCTGCTCCTGCAGGAAGACCTGCTGCCTGGCAGGGTTCTGATCCCTCACCCCCATGGGCTACGTGCTGGCCTGTTCTTAGGGGACATCCTTTGGGGTGTACCTCGGTGGCGTGTAGGAGCTCTCAGGCTGGTGCTGCACAACCCTCTTGCTCCCCAGGAAGATCTCTGCCCCTCCAGTTTCACAACACTGTGTGTGGGGTGTGAGAGGCTGCTGGGGTTGATTCCTGTTTTCACCTGTTTCCCAGAACCTGTTTTCTCAGTCAGTGGGTTTCTCTGCTGACCCAGCAGCCACAGTCTCCTTTTCCTCCTGCACTGGGTGTCGTTAGCCGTGGCTCAGGGTGTTTAGGGGATGGTGAGGGGCACAGCAGCTGCAAGATGGATTCGGTGCCCAGCAAACAGAGGATGCTTGCTGAGGTTGCTCTGTGGTTGTAAGACCTGTTGGACATGTCCAAGAGGAGAGACACAGGAGGTGTGCACACACCCACCATCCCTGAGCCAGTCCTGGGTGTCCAGCACTGCAGAGCCCTGCCTGTCTCCAAGGTGAAGGTGGGAAGCTGGAAGAAAGCATGATAGCTATTTTTCCATTTTATTAACCCACCACCCCCAGTTTATTGCTCAGTAAAAGAGAGCATGCTTTCCTTTCCCTCCTTTAATTAGCCAAATAAACCTTTGCAATGAAAACAAACTATCTTTGATATAGATTTCCACCCCCAGGAGTTGATCTGTGATCCAATAAAAAATATACAATCCTTTAATCAACAGGAAAGGGAAAGGCACATGATTTTTTTCAAATAACTCATGGAGGAATCTCTCCCTTATGCACCTGCCTAATGTACCTGTGTTGTCTGCTCAGGCAACATGTAGCAGAAGGAGTATGAAGGAGGCACCTGGTATTGATATTTTTGCTATCTAAGGGAAGAAGTTCACTGTACTGCTTTGGAGATGAAGATGGGGAGATATCCTCACAAAGTGTGAGGTTGATCTGACTGTATAATGCAGATGTCTCCACCTCTCCCCAAGGTGTTTTTTTCTTGCTGTTTTAGTCAGTGGAACTTGGGCAAATCTGAGCATTGGGCTGGAAGGATGGAGATCTTTAGCTGTGGCAGCTGGAGCTCAGGTCCTGGACGTACAGATGGTCCTCCCAGTGTGGAGGACTGAAGAGTCAGCCCCAGGGAGGCTGATGGGTGACACCACTTTGCTGCTTGGCACCAGTCAGCCCCAGCCCCAGGGACTGCAGGCACCTCAGGTTGCTCTTGGAGCAGGGGACTCGAGTGGGTGAGGGCTATTGTGTATTTTAGGCTTCCCAGCTCTCTCCTCAGGCTGAATTTCTTTTAAATGGGACACAGATCTACTTGTAGGAGATGGTAGAGAGGACATTGCTTGTATCCATGTTTTGAGAACCCTGTGGTTTCTAAAGTGGTACCACATTTCCCACAGAGACTGTATGGAGCATGGATATTATAGAGGATGGACTGCAGGGACAGTATGGTGACAAGATGCTTTATCCAGACTATTCCAATGTCCTCTGCCATATCGTGTCTATGTTCTCCTGATCCCAGGGATGCGTGTCTCAAAGTTGTCTTTGAAACAGAAGAAGAGTGACCTTTAGAGGTACTGGACTTGTGTGATGGTACACAAGAAAACTGAGCTCAGCAGGGGAGGAGTAAGAGCTGCAGGATTGCTCAGAGACCTTGTGCTTGCCATGGGTCCAGCTCAGCCATGGCTATGAGGGGGTACACAGAAAGTAGGAGACCTTGGTAGGTAGCATGGCACATGTTGCTCAGGGCTAGCAGCAGAAGTGCTCCTTCAGAATGATCTGAAAGGGGTTAAAATAGCAGCAAGCAAAATAAGATGTTTCCCAGCGGTGATGGAGTTGAGGGGACTGGAAATAACAACAAATGTTGGTGTTGTGTGCTCAAGCACTAATCTCCCATCAGAGAAGGGCAGAAGTGGAGACTTGGAGGTAGAAGTCCAAGGTTCATCTCCAACTTCCACCAACCCACTCCTACACCTGAGGAGACAGCTGTGGGACAACCTCTGCAGCCTGGCAGAAACAAGGATGTGGTGGATGAGAACCAAAAAGTTGCTGTAGGAGGCACATCCAATGTCCATCTAACCCCAGCTCCTGGTTATACCTACCCAGCTTCCAGAAACCCATCTTGGAGGGGAGGGTGTGGAAGAACTGACTGGTGGATGGTGGTGGCAGATGCCATGGGTGAGACTCTGGCATTGAGTGGGAGACATGAAGCTTGAAAAGATAGGCAAGGGGACTGGAGTCTTTCTTTACTTGTTAAGTCCCTGCTGTGCCATCATGGAGTGTAAGGGACTCTGGCTTCCAGGAGCATGCTAGTGGGCAAGGACAATGAGCAACCACACAGCAGCAGCAGAAAAGATCTTCTGGGTCCAGTAAGCCTCTCTCTGCAGGGAAGAAAATCCTCTCTTAATGTGGAGTAGGTCCATACTGCCTCATGTGAGTAAGAGTCCTAGGTTCACCCAGGGATCAAAACATGCTGCAGAGGCTCATAACTCCATTGTACCCACCAGGAGTCAGAGGGAAGAGCTGGGAACCATTGTCCAGCCCAGGTCCTGTCTGAGACATGCTGGTATGCTCCAGCTGGAGGAGCCCATCAAATAGGTGTTCATCAACCTGCACCCAGAGGTTTTGCTGCTGCTGCTCTGTTAACTCTGCCCAGCTCTGACTCATGAGTAACATCATAACCTTTTTTGAGTATTTAATTGCAAGTTTTCCCTCCATAATTTGCTGGACCTCCTCTGGTGTAGTCCATGGCTGTGACCCTCAATGCTGAGAGGATGACTTAGATGGGGAGGAAGGCTTTAGTATCATGTTACCCTGAATGTGGCTGCAGTTGGACCAAAGTTGCTCCTGCCTCTCCTCACACCCCAGGGTGCACCCAAAGCTCTTTAGATCCAAGGAGCTCTATTGCATGTGTTGTAGTGGGATTTAGACTTGCTTCATTCACAAATTTGAAAGCTCAGATCTCTGGGCTCTGTGCCTTCTTTGGGGCATCTTGATGAAAGACTCTTGACTGCTTTTTGTTCCTTTTTCTTGGAAATTTAGTATATACTATAAGTTTCTGGGCCACAAAAATGCACAGACACTCAGAGGAACTGCCAGCCATGAACCCCTGGAGCTCCAGCTCCTGCTCCTGAGCTCCCATAGAATCATAGCATGTTTGGGTTGGAAGGGACCTTCAAATGTCATCTAGTCCAACCCCCAGCAATAAGCAGGGACATCTCAAACTAGCCCAAGCTACTCAGAGCCTCATCCAACCTGACCTTGAATGTTTCCAGGGGTGGGGCACCTACCACCTTTCTGGGTCACCTGGGCCAATGTTCCACCACCCACAGCATAAAAAATGTATTCCTTATATCTAGTCTGTCTCCCCTTTTTCAGTTGAAAACCATCACCCTGTGTCCTGTTGCAACAGGTCCTGCTAAAAAGGTTGTCCCCATGTTTCTTATAGGCCCTGTTTAAGTATTGAAAAGTCACAATAAAGTCTCCCTAGAGTCTTTTCTCCATGCTAAACAATCCCAGTTCTTTCATAATTTCTTTGTAGGAGGTGTTCCATGCTTCTGATAATTTTTGTGACCTCTTCTGGACCCAACAGAATCCATGGGTGGAGGTTCCTCCCCACTTAGGAGAGCAAAGACAGAGGCTATCTGAGATACTGTTCAGCTAGGGAAGGTCTTTGTTCTGCAAAACTAATAAAACCTGACATTACAGTTTCCTGTAGCTGTAGTCCAGTGATGCAAGTCCATCTTCAGATAAATATATCATTTACTTTACCTGCACAAATGCTCAGCTAGTTCATATCTGATGCCATATCTAAGGGTGTGGGACTCCTTTAAACAGGGCTCTTGGTGCTTTAGTGATTCTCTGATAAGGGAGAGAGGTACCACATGGCTTTGTGGTGTCTAAAGGGTGCCAAGATGTGAGTCCACATCAACTTCAAAGCAGGGTTTGATATGTGAAGTCAGAGAAAGAAATGTCTTTTGGTAACTTGCAACAGTTAAGCAAACTCCATTTATTCATTGAAGTAAGGAGGCTCATATCTAACTGTCAGTGCTACCAGTTTGGCCAGTGTTCTGGTGGGTGTCCCTCTCTTCAGATGTTCAGATGCTCAGGACAGGACACTACAGCACATCCTACCCAACCTCAGCGCCGTTGGCATCCCTCCAATCCTTTGTAGGTCAGCAGCTTGCAGCCACGATGACCTCTTGGGATACCTCAGGGAAGACTTCTCCTGCTTTTGCTCCAGAAGTATGGATCCTCTACCCACTTTGTGTTAGCCTGTAGCTACGTGGAGTCTGAGTCATGGCTGGGGGGTCCCATTGCTGGTCCATGAAGTGCACTGGTGCTTGTCTCCATTATTCAGTTATGCACCTACAACATTATTCAGAACATGCAGTGCTCTTCAAAATGCAGAGTTAGAGACCTGCTTAATCATTTCAGGAAGATTCATTTTTGAAGGGTTATACTAATTCTATTTAAATTAGAAATCACATCTACCTTCCATGCCTGAGGATTCATAATAAGAACGACGAGAGCTCCCAGGCACAAATAAGGATGCGAGTGAATATCTCATGATGGAATTACCACTGAGGTCATTACTGACTAGTTTTGGGGTTTTTTTTTCTGATCATTCATGCTGTTCTGCTTCCCTGGACAGCTTATTGGCAAGGAGCGTGGTTAGTGTCCTGTGCAGCAAACACATGCAAGAGGCAATATAAATGTAAAATGGCTCAAGTGAGATAATATTATTTACTGCAGACTTGTGAGCTTCAAATGTCACGTAGGAATTTTGCTCACAGAAAAGAAACAACTGACCCAGAAGGATGGATTTGTTTACCAACTGCATTCCACCTCGTGGGGTCATTTGCCTTGACACTGGGTATGATTCCTTTTTTTTGGAAGCATTTTATGGAATTTTTTCACTAGTGCAAATGACACCTCAAAGGTGGGAGTGGTTTGCCAAACACATGCCCAGGTATCTGAGATGTCTGAGGGCATCCCAAAAATCTCTATGGGCCAGGTGGAAATAGCACAAGACTTATTAGTGGCTGAGGCCTCCCTGGATTGATAGCTCAGGGTTGGAGTGAATCATTCTCTGGGCTCAGCTGGCTCTGTTCACCAGTGGGAGGACAGGATTTATGGACATGGCTTCTCGTGCCATTTGACATCCCCAAACTGTTGGGCTGGTAGAGAGAACAGAGGCCATACAGGAGAGTGTTGCCTGACTGAAGATGCAGCTGGAGATAGATAGGATTGCCCAGGGAAATCTAGTGCTAAAGTGGCAACTGAGTGCTGCCCATAGTCTCCTTGGTTTTAGTGGGAGCTCAGACACTAGCACACAGGTTCATGCCAACACCTAGGTCTGGATGTCCTAAATCTGAGTGCTACCTGTGATGTCAGGTGACTGGGCAGGCTCTGGGTTTTCTTTTATTCCAGGCTGGTTTGGGTAAAGCCAAAACCATAACCATAGGAGATGATCAAGGGTTTGCTCATGACTGTGGGTCCACTTTCAGCCACTGTTTTTGTTGCTTATGTGAATGCTGAAGTACAAATGGTCTGACAGGGGTTGAGGACCATGTGAGGTACAAGTGCCTGTCCACACAGCATGGGCAGATGAAGCATGGGCAAAGTGCAGTTTGTGGGAAGGTATCTGAGCTTGGCTGGCTGTAATCATCATGTGTCTGTTTTGAGTGTGGGCTACAAACAGTGTAACCACCTCCAGTGGAGATCTGGCCAGGTCGTCTTCAGTATCAGACCTACTCTTCATCTTGCAGACTCCTCTGGATCTTGGTATCAGAGCTGTAAACGTGCTTAAACCTCCCCCAGTTCCATTGTTGGGTAAATCTGCAGCAGAACTGGAGTTTGTAAGTGGGATTGGATGGGATGAGGGAGAAAGCTTTTTTCATGAAACAAACAGGTGAAATTTCCCGGCTTTCTCTACACGTTAGTTTAAGCAATAGGTGACAACTGTAGCTAGAACACATTGTCATTAAGGAAGGTCTCATTAATCCTGACAGCCCTAAGCACATATCCTACCTATCCAGACCCAGGGCAGATTGGTGCTGCACAGTTTGGCCACCATGAATAGTAATTTGATAATAAAAAGAAAAGCATATTTATCTCAGTGACAATGAGATGTAAATTAGAGGAATTCTTTCTTTCACCTCATTCACAGACTCTTGAGTGTTTTCCTCCAATTACTTGTGAATAGCAGCTTATTCAATTAAGAAGCTGAGCTGAAAAATGAACCTCTTCTCTCCTTAAGCTCTCTCTTGGTTCCTTCTGTGTGGTACCAGAGATAAGTGAAGACCTTTCTCCTTACAACAGCCTTCTAGGTCAGCAGCATTAACATCATTTTACACCAGCAGATCTGAAGGACACAAAGAGCTCAAGCGACTTTCTCAGAGCTGTAGAGGGAATGGGAGGTGGCACGAAGACCTGAACCTGCTCCTCAGAGGGCTGACATCACCTGCCACATCACCAGGAGGATTTTTGCTCCCTCCATCATTTGCAGAACGATGCTAACAAGCTTCTCTGCATGGACGATTGGAAATTCCTGGAGGTGGCTGTGGCAGATACAGAGATTTCTCCTGTTTCTTCTTGATTGAAAGGAAAATCAATGCCAGTAGTGTAGGCTACATAGTGATGTTGTTCTAAGCCATTCTAGTGCTGTCCCACCCACTTAGCACACATACCAGGGACAGAGTTTGGCTGTTCATTGAGCATGCAGTAGCCAGGGATGCAGTGCAAATGACAGCAGCTTGCTTGTCTGGCTATAGCTGAAAAAATCCACACAGATGTTTCTTTGAAGCACCAGTGCTTTGTAAACCCCTGAGCTACTTGCTGTGCCTTGTGGTTGACAGAAGCTCAAACCCTGGCACAGAGCACTCTGCCCTTTACTGTTGTATGGTTGGTGTCTAAGTCCCCTGAGTACACCTCATCTCTTCCTGAAAGAGTCACAGCTGGAAGGAGACTCCAGACTTTGGCTGCACAAAGGGTAGAAACCTTCCTGCTCCTTCCTGCAGCATACCAGACACTCCACATGGCTGTGAGTGGGAAAATGTGGATATTTCACACTTATCTGGAGAGATGGAGCTGGGATGGTCCATGGGCAGGATAGAACTCAACAGAATGACATCAGGTTGGCGTTGACAAGTCTACCTGGAGAGGTTGGGTTGTCCATCCTCTAACCTATCACCTGCAGTGACCAAGGGGTCAGATACTCTAGGAGGTCCTTGCAGTCTGGCACTGTTGCAGTGCCATGGACCTCATTTCTGGCCTGCATGGGGAGCAAATGAAGTCTGGCAGCTGTGGGCTGGCTCTGCCCATTCTAACAGTGTCTTCACGAAGTCTGCAAGGGCATTCTCCATCCAACCTCTTTTTGTGTTGGCAGCCCCCTGGGTTCATGGCCAGATGTTTGAAAGTCACTTTCCCAGCGTAGGTTAATAAGCATGAAAAGCCAAACACCCTTCTGCTTGCAGAAGAGGAGGAAAAGGACAACAGCTTCCCTTCCCTCTTCCTTGACATGCAGTGCAAGAGCAGATGTGGATGCAGTGTCCAGTTCCACAGGAATGCAGCTGGAATTCCTCATGAGCTGACACCCACTTGTTATACCAGCTACTAGAGGGAGAAAGGATCCTTGGAGCTGGTGTCAGCCAGCACCTGGCTTCTCTGTTTCCATTGGTTTTCCTGGTAGCAAGATCTCTTACCACTTCTGTGTCTGCAAATAAAGGTAAAAAGAGGATCTGGCATTATTTTATGTGAGCTGGGTGGCTGGATTCAGAAGAGCTATGGCAAGGCAGGATGTTCTCGGAGCTGCAGTTTTTCTTGGCTGTCAGCCCAGGGTTTTTTTGGAACAGGAGCCAGTTTTACTGAAAGGTTCACGAACTCTTGGGGACTGGGCCAAGATTTCCTCTGTCAAAGCTCCGCACAGCTCTGCTGGGATAGACTGGAGCATAGATAGCTGTAAACATTGCAGGAGAGATTCTGGCCCTGAAGAATCCAGCTTTGCTGTATGTGGCCACCACTTCTGCAGGTGAGATATTGGCACACTGGGGGAAGGGGCTGCAGTGCTGGGTTGGAACTGGGATCTGGGTGCTTTACAGTAGGACTCTGTTGAGTGGGAATAACATACTCAACAGAAAGAACTTACAAGGTCTGGGGTTCTCATCACATTATCTGTTGTGTTTACTCAACCATTTACTGCCATTCTTTCACCCCTTTCCCTGTTCCCCTCATTGATTATGCCAACTACTCCTCCATGGTGATCAGGACTTGTCTCCTCTAGAGCAGACCAACTGCTTTCAAACTGTGTTGGGCTGTGCACTGGGGAGGAAAGTCAGCTGGGATCCTGCTTCAACACAGTGTAGGGCAGGGAGAGCCAAGCCTGGTGAAATCCCATCTACACTGCTCACTGAGCGAGGTTTTTAGAGTAAAAACTACCCATGACAAACAGGGGGTTATTTTGGAGAAAACTGTGAAGTGCTGGGGTTAAACCCACAGCCCTGAGTGAGGGTTGGCACAGGGATGTGGCCACAACCAGGCAAGAAAGCCCCTCCTGATGGGTTTTCACCCAGGGTCTGGCCAGCCTGGGGTGGGAACTGATGAGGAGATCACCACCAGGTGCCCCCACCTTCCATATTCACTCGGAGGTGGGGCAAACCTCTGTAGGAGCTGACTCTGCTGGCAAGGGGGTTGTGTGGGGGTTCTGGCTATTGGAAGGGTTTCTTGACTCTTCATGGTACAGGTAATTCCTAGAATGGCAGGGCCAGAACATGGAGCTGTCTCTGAGTCCCTGCTCTCGCCCTGGGCTCCTGGCCTGGCTGCTCCCATCTCCCCTGGCTTGGCTCCTCCCCTGGCTGCTCCCTTCTTCCTGTGCCCTGTGGTGGGGGAGTGCATGGACTTGTTCCTCCTCTGGCTGTCTGGCCCTTTGGGTCTCTGGGGGTGATGTGGGAGTGGAGGGAGGAGTTTGGCTGCTGGGCTGCCCATGGATAACATCATTCTGTGTTGGGCAAGTGGTCAGCAGAAGAGACTGGCTAGTTTATTGGCAAAGAGCCTGGGGTTGAATTGATGCTTGCACATCTGAGGATGATCAGGGACTAGGGCTCTGGAGGTGGCTGAGGTTATCTGATGGTAGGAACACATCCAGTGAGATCTGAGTCCAAAGGCCTCTGCATAACACCCCTGATAGTCATAAGGCTGCTTCAGGACTGACTTGAAAAGATGAAGAGTGACATTGTATACAACCTGAATCTCCTTTCCTCACTTCTGTTCTGGATGAAAGCATTTTGGTGTTATAGAGTATCCTTTCTGTTGTGGTGTCCTCCCCACTCTTCCAGTTCTAGCTGCAATTCCCAGTGTACAGCTACATTGCCTGTCACCCTTCAGGTTTAGCCTGGAAGCCAACATCCACTGCACAGAGGCACTCAAGCCTCGGGATGGGTTGTATTTGGCTGGAGAAGACGCAAGGACCATCCCAAGGATCCCACCATGAGCTGATGTCCCATCACCACTATCCTTTAAGATCCTTGCAGAGATGCCCCTGGTGGCCAGGGATAGAGGAATAACTAGCCAGGATCAGCTGATTGTCTTTGACAGTAGCCCACAGCATGTACCTTGGGATGCTACAGGTAGTCCTGCTGTGATGGTCCAATCTACCAGTGAGATGTTCCTCCCAACCTCTGCTGGCTACAGGTTACCACCTGCCCTGAAGCACGAACACTCCTTGGCCTTGACAAAACACAAGAGACTCTGCTTTAAATTATAAATAACAGAACTCTGGTTTTCCTTGTTTCTCCTGTAGAATGAGTTTCCAGAACTGCCTGAGGCACTCTGATGTATTGGCAGATCTGTAGAATGTTCAATTGCAGGTACATCAGTAATGGATATAGATGTACAAGCTCTGTGAGGTTTGGACATCACAGCCAAAAATCTACTACCAATCAGGCTCGTGTTACTACTTCTCTGAATATATTTGTTCTTGAATTTCTAAAGTATTTTTTCCCATGCTCTGTTAATTGCCAAATGGAGGAAATTAAGTTACACTATTCTGGGGAATAATAACCTCACTGCTTGATTTCCATCATGTGTAATATACTTTATAACTTGGGCCCGTGCTGAAGTTCTTTGCCAAATTATAGCTTTTCTGAGCAGAGAAAGTGCAGTTTTCTGCACTTTTGCTGTAATATGCCTCCTTGCTGGTAATACTGCTTTGACAAATGTGCCTTTCTGCTTTCACCAATTTGATTGATTTTATGCTCAAGTTCTAACTGTGTTGGAAGAAATTACTCATTCTGGTAATAATTTTGATAAGCTTATCAAGGAATTTTCTTCCAACAGAGTTACCTTTTTAAGCAATTCTGAATGATCTATTGTCCTAAGTTGCCTGGACCCCCAACTTATTGAGGGCAGTGGAATTTAAATAATAATTTATACCATGTGGATGTAGTTGCTGTAGAGCTGGTAGTAAATACTACTCCTGCCTACTGTCCCAGCCTGATTTTCCTTCTTGGAAATAAAGATATTTTTTCTCAAGTACATTATACCTGTCCCATGTTAACTCTGTGTTAATCATGTAAGCCATTATATTCTGAACACATGACTCAAGGCCTTGCTATGCTTCTCTAAATGAAAGAGCTAGTTATCAAAAAAAGTACTGTTTGGAGAGATAGCTTTTTCATTTAAATTAGGATTATCCTATTGTTTGACAGCCCATTAAAGACCATTTGCTGAACCCAATCAAAGACCTTCATAACAATGTGAAATGGTAATAATAAGGCAAGGTTCTGTTTTCCTGACTCAGCCAAGGGGATATAATTAAGTGAACACCAAAACTTATTTAAGAGTGTTGTCTAACGTGGCCTGTTTTGCTTTTACAGGCTCTGCTGATTCCATTCTCCTGTGGCTTAACATCTCAGTGTGAATGTTAGTTTCTGAATTTAAAACAAAACTGTTTTTTGTCAGTAGTTTTCCCAGCCCTTTATGTACTTTCTGCCTGATGCCAGCTTTTATGTATGTTTGGTTTTGTGTTTTTTTTTCTCTCCCAGGGAGTTCCTTAGTACTAGAAACTCCAGCTCTTGACATCCCAAGAATGCAGCCCCTTATGGTGAAAGATTTGGAATATTCTAGTTGTTCAGAAAAATCAGTCTTGCCCTGGTTACAGCCAGGTTGGCAGGCTCTCTAATGTCCTCTCCATGATATGACTGCTCCAGCTCACCTGCAGCACGTCCCTGAACACATGAATGACTTGTCTACCATCTCTGTCTTGGGTATATCTCTCTTCCTGCAACATATTCCTCCACTTCTGCACTGAACAAAGCTTTCAGCCAGCTCTTCCCTTGTGTTTGTTTTCATCCTGCATTGTTGGTGTCATCCTTTCTTGCTCAATCAACTCTTCTGTCAAAAGCCAACAATTATTGTATTAGATGACTTGTCAAGGTCATATTTCAGCTTTTTTCTCCATGACTTTATCTTCACATTCATGCCCATGCCCCTGTTTGTGCAGCATCTAAAGTGCCACCCTGTCCTTAGTCTCTCTTCTCTGCTTGTGTGGAACAAACATCACTTGATGGCAGCATTAGTCAGCCAGGAATTAATTCCATGTAGGATAGAAACCTTCTCCTCTTTGGTCTTCTTAATGGAAGTTGGATACACACCTTCAGTGTTACCACTTATTGGTTTAGTTGGTCCCTCTTCAGAGTGAGGAGATGCAGATATTGTCATTGATTGTTTAGTTACTAGCCTTTCAATAGAAAGTTAAACTAAACTGGTATACTGCTGAAGGAGGATGCTATTTAAATGAAATAATTTAATCCCATCTTTTTCTATTGGCAATATTTTGCTTGGCATTTTTACTATGGCTCTGTAGAGAAGAAAAGTTATGAATCATACATGGAATTTGTGGACATAAATCACATTGCAATATATACCTTTTTGCCAGTCTGTGTTCAGGTGGGGAAAGAGTTTGGAGTCTGAAACAAGCTGCAGGTTCTGTAACATGTACAACAGCAGGGTCAGCCAAGAGCACTGAAAGACAAGAAAACTCAGTTGCCTGTGTTACCATGTGATGTCCTAGTGCCTGATTGCAAGGAGGGAGTTAGAGGGAACCTTTTGCCTTCCCTTCAGGGACAAAGTGAGTGAATCCACTAAAACCAGCCCAAATCTCCTCTTACCTCTGATAGTTTTTAATGGGAGGCAATGGCTCCATTCCTGATGCTTTGGCAGCAGTGTAGCTCTTCTTGCCCTTGGTGCTCGGTTTCTATTGCAGGACACAAGCAACCTTAGGGCTGAAACACAGCAAGGTAATTAATCAACAAATCAGTAAAAGCACCATGAAATCAATCAATCACTGCAGTCGTGGCTGAAATGGAGACTTAGACCCCACTTTAATAGAGAATAACACTTCTGAGATGGATACAATGACACCTGGGTGCTTGTGAAGGGGGTGGCAGTCCTATCCTTTGCCATTTTTGGTGCTTGCATCACTGACCTTGCTGCTGCTCAGGGAACTGAGAACACTGGAGGGGTGGTTCAGAACTCCAAAGCATCAGCCTGGAGGTTCTGCTGCAATGGTGGCTGCAATGCCACTCCTGTCCTCCTCCCCTCCACCACACCCTGAGCTCCCATAAACCAAGGGGAAGGAGCAAGATGGGCAAAAGAGGAAAGAAACATCTTCCTCAGAGAGCAAACATGGGCACTGGAAAATGCTCATCCCTCGATGCTTCAGCTAGGGTCAAGCTGTAGGAGAATTTCATTACTGCTGCTTCTGCAGAGCATTCACTCCATGCTTATGTTATGTTTTTGGTGTTTTTTTTTTTTTTTCCAGAGCAGTGTAGTGGGAAGTATTAATCCTGGTCTCCCCTAATACCCTGTACCTGCTTGCTGTCCCTGCTGCTTTGCTCCCAACAAGGAGGCTCTGCTCTGGCAAGACCCGTCATACATATGAGGGAGCTTATAATTTCCAGGGGGGCTCTGCAGTCCCCTGTTTAGAAGGCTTGAGAGGTTTCCTAGCTGGGCAGGAGAGGGCAGCAAAACATAGAGATTGAGAGAGAGAGCAGGAGATCCCCTCGCAGAGCTTGCAGGAGTTTATGTAACGGTTTCAGGTAGGGTGCACTGGTGTGGAGTGGGATTTTGGGGGTGTTACTGCAGGCTGGACAAGGTCGCTGGTGTGAGCTCACACTCTGAGCAGTCCTGTGGAGAGAGGTGATGTCTCAGCACCAGGCTGAAGAAGGGATCCCTGTGTTCCTTGGAGGATGGTCAGAGCTGTGGAAACCTTGATGCCCTGCAGAGGAGGGTGTGGAAGAGCCAGCTGCCTCAGAAAACAGGAATATTTTCAATGAGAAATGTGAATATGGGGCCTTGGAGAAGGAGCTACCTCTCTTTTCTTGCCCCATGACCTGCAGCCAAAAGCTTCCAAACTGCTGATAAAAAGGAGAAGATAAGGGTGACTGTTTCAACAAAAAATGACCAAGATCTTGGCAACAGTGGGAACAAACACAGTCCATATAACAATTGATGTGAAACAAATAAGGAGTGTTGAGGAATGCAGTTACTGTGGCAACCTGGTAATAATAGATAACAGCAGTACAGGGGTGGAAATAAAAGTGAGAGCAGGGACAGCATCTAGAAATATGAATCTGTTAGTCAAAATCTGGAATAACAAACCCCTTGTCAAAGCATTCAAACTGAGGCTGTGGAACAGCATCGTTATGCTGCTGGTGTTTCACTTGGCAGGAGACAAGCCCTCCTGAAGAAAGTTTTCATACTTGGCGTGCAGGAAGAATGTTAAGAATTAAGCAGGGAGAAATGGTTATAAATCTGAAAGCACTGGAAAGATCAAGGTGGAGACCAGAGCATCCTGAATTGGCACCCCAGAGGGTTAGAAAGCACCCACTGGGCTACACAGAGTAGGAGGGGGGTTTATGGCACTGGGACAGAGGTGGGAATCAACAGGGGGATTCCCAGGGCTCTGCTCATGTGGGATATAGGATGGGACACTTATACACAGCTCTGGCTTTGAGATCAGTATATTAGTCATTAGACTTCCCAGTGAAGACTCAGGCTGCCTCTCCTGGCTTCCAGGAATCAGACATCAGCAAAAATCCCATTCCCCTTACACTGACTGTATAGAATTTCTCTAGCTCTGATTACTGGGATTTGTTTGCACCAAAATTAACACAAGGTAGCATTGAGGGTAAGACTGGTGGAGTTACAGTGCCACCATCCACTAATTCCATGAGGAGGCTGTTCAACCCTCTGGAGATATTCCTAGATTGTCTGCACACTGGTGCAAGGATTAATGTGGGAATTAACCTGATTGCTGCTCTAGTTGTCTATCCTAATGAACTAGGAGTCAAAAACTACCCTCTGTGGGAACTGTAGAGAAAGAGCACATGATTTTCTCAGCAAGGAGGCCAGAAGATTTATTCCAATGCAAGGGGAAGGTTGTACAATAAGGATTTGTAGATCAGCAGG
>NW_008599403.1:17049-19703 GCF_000691845.1 Merops nubicus
GCAGCCCTGGCCAGGCAGTGGGCAAATTAGTTCTCCTGGCAGCTGGCTGTGATTAGACATTGTTAGTGCAGCACATTAGTTCTGATGGTAAATAAATGTTCCTTTCTGTGGGAAAAGCTGCCATTTTGAAAATTGCTTTTGCAGCAAAATGAAACTTTAGTGAAATGAGAGGAAAAAAAAAAAAGCCATCAAAACCATCACTGATTGTACAAACATTGTTGTGAAGTAATCAATACTATCAGAGAAAATATATAATATACTCATTTTCTTTCATCTCGGCGTATTTTCAGATGTTCCAAGGAACTGTGACTATAACAGGCAAATATATAAACACAATATTGAAAGGAGCATAATGTACAATCAGGGTGAAATAAAACAAAGTCAAAATGAAACCTGTCTGCTTTAGTGAAACAAAACATTTCAACACCAGAGTGAAATGAGAAAGTCAAAACAAGCCCTGTTTCTCCGAGTTTCCCATCAGATACTTCATCAAAATCATCAAATCTTCAACACAATGTCTCTGCTTCCCCCAAATGTCGTTTATTGATGGAAAATTGTTGTGTGACAAACGTTCTCAACTTGATCTAAAAATTACACTCTGAAGAGTGGCACCTTTGTGGCCAATAGTGTGGGACAACTTTGGGAAGGGAGTCATGGCTCAGCTGCCTGGGATGGGATCCTGGGATGGGATCCTGCCTCCTGGGATCAAGCCTCTTTGTGAACAGCTTTTCCATCACTTACCAGGAAAGATGATGAGACACTGAAGGGATTCTCTGATTTATCATTGATGGAGTCTCACTTTGCATGACTCATGTCAACTCAATTGAGCTGCAACCCTGGTTTGAAATGTCCAACGTGATGTCTTCCTTTTCTTTTTTTTTGCTTTAGGAATCTGCACTGCCAGAATTCATTCAAAGAAGGAGCATGTTTAGCAAAGCAGGAGTTTCTGCTGTGGTTGGTGTTGTTTCCCAGCTCATTGGAGATGCAGCTGGCACACTCTTCTGCAGCATTTGCAAGCAGGGAGGGAAGGGCTGTGATTCCAGCAACAGGAACATGTAACTGCTCTCATTATTAATAACCATCTACAGTTCAATGCTGCTTGGAGGCCTCAAATAACATTAGTAGCTCATTATGTTAAGCTATATGTAAACACAAAGCCACAGAGTGTTTTGTAAAGTAGCCCTTATCTAGACCAACGTGAGGAGAAAAGGGAGAAAGAGGAATTTTTATAGTTTTGAGTTTATAGAAGGGAAAAAAAATAGATTAGGCATGATTATGAATAAAACTGGCTAAAAGAGACAACTAAATTTTGGCCCTTTCAAGCTGAGGTGATCAGCTGTCTTGTGTTTGGTGTTTTATAGAGGATCTCAAGAATATTATCTTAAGATGAAGTCAAACCTCACTCCTCATCCTTAAGTAGAAAACAAACTATTCACCAAGACATTTTATCCCTATGAGATTCCTACTGAACTGGTTTGATGTCGTCTCAGGAGACAGTTTCTGGGGTACCATTCCCTCTGAATATGACTAAGGTAGAATCACAGGATTCTGCTCACTTTTATGCAACAGCAAAGGAAAAATTGTTAATACTGCAGACAAAGAAGGAGCAGTGTTCTGTGTCTTTTTGTTTTGAATCCTAGCACAAAATTACCTGGAATAACTTGTGTGCATTTTCCTCCAGCTGTAGCCAACATGAACCCCAACCAGCCTGAACTGTTTGAAATTTTTGAGAGGAACAATTCCCACCAGTTAAATTCTTGCAAGTCCAACCTGTAGCATTGCCAGGGTCTCTTCATGTTTTGTGGGTGCAGCACAAAATACTGGAAAAAATAAATGAGAAATGTAGAAGCCAAACCCACTGTGACATTCCCACTCATCAAACTCGTGCTGTGACCTTGGCGTGCACTGAGAGCTTCAATTTACACATTGACTTTCTGGAGCAAGATTTGTGTCCGTGGGTGCTTGGGAACTTCTATCTATCTCAAATCCTTTATTGCATTCCTGTCTCTTTTACCCTTTTCTGGCTTTGCACACAGTACTTGAAGCTACTTAAAATAAAGCCCTTTGGAGGTAGGGGAATTTCACACACCAGTATGTCTCCTTACCTGCAGCTTCTTAGTAGTTCCTTTGCTCTAGGAAATATGAGGATTTTTTTTCCTAGGAAAATCAGCTAAGCCCAGGCTGTTGTAGTCCCAGAGGACACTCCTAGTTTTCCCTGATGTCCTTTTGTTCCCTGTGTCCCAGCAAGTCTGGGGTTTATGTGACGTGAGGACCTGGTCTGGAAAGGAGAACTGAGCCTCCTGGACAGTGAAGGTAGGATAAATCTTTGTTAAAAGGCAGTTTGCTCTCTTACAAGGATAAACCAGTGCTGCTGCTCTAAAAAAGCCATTAGATCAGGTGAAATGTTTAGGGGTGGAGACCAGAAGAAACTCAGTGCCTGTCTGTAGATGTCTTCAGTGGTATTCATTAGACCTGTGTTTCCAGCAAAATTTCATCTCCCTGCAGCTTTTCCTCCACTTAGGGAGAAACAGTGTTCCAGCATCCCTGCAAGCAGGAAGAGGTAGGCACTAATTCCTTTATAATTCTTTTTTACATTCATATTTGGAACATGTTTTATCTTGACCAAAATAACATCACCACCAACCAATTCCCCT
>NW_008599403.1:19714-30688 GCF_000691845.1 Merops nubicus
AGATCAGGTGAAATGTTTAGGGGTGGAGAGCAGGAGAAACTCAGTGCCTGTCTTCAGACATATCTTCAGTGGTATTCATTAGACCTGTTTTTCCAGCAAAATTTCATCTCTCTGCAGCTTTTCCTCCACTTAGGGAGAAACAGTGTTCCAGCATCCCTGCAAGCAGGAAGAGGTAGGCACTAATTCCTTTATAATTCTTTTTTACATTCATATTTGGAACATGTTTTATCTTGACCAAAATAACATCACCACCAACCAATTCCCCTCTACCTCACTGCTCCCCCAAGAGCAAAGAAGTACAACCTGAAATGGCCAATTCTTCACTATTTCCCCACTCTGTTGAGGTTGCCTAAATCTCAGGTTTAAAGCTCAAGGCAAGCAGAGCCCTGAGACAGGCAGGAGATGGAGTGTGCAGGGAATGGCTGCTGGGAATGGGGTTTGCACGGGTCGAGGCAGTGCTGCCCAGATCCACCCTCCCTTTGGCAGACTCCTTTCTGCTGTTGAAGGCTACAGACCTGCCTCCAGCTCAAGGAAGGCCCTCTAGGTGCATTTATTTGACTCACTGAGCCCTACCAGGTGCCCTGACAGTCAGACCCCTTCCTTCCCAGTGTTTGCAAACGTGGCAGAACTGATAATTGCATCTCCTCTGTAGAATCCCATAAGGAGTGGATGTGAGCACTTTATTAGTTCTGACAGTGTCTTTGAGTCATTTCTGTGCCATTTCATAGAACCATAGAATGTTTGGGGTTGGAACAGACCTTTAAAGGTCATCTAGTGCAACCCCCATGCCAAGAGCAAGGACATCTTTAACTCAATCTGATTGTTCAGAGCCCCATCCAACCTGACCTGGAATGTTTCCAGGGGTGGGACATCTACCACCTCTCTGGGCCACTTGTGCCAGTGTTTCACCACCCTCATCATAATTATTTTTTCCTTATATCTAGCCTCAATCTACTTTTTTTTTTTTTTTTTAGTTTAAAAACATTACCCCTTGTCCTGTCTAAACAGGCCCTGCTAAGAAGATGGTACCTATCAATTTATGGCTTTAAAGACTACTCAAGGCTCCTTAGCAAGAGCCAGAAACCTTGCTAACCCCTTTGGTTGATCACGACAGCCTCTTTGATCAGAAGAAGGAACTGAGCTGCTCCTCCTATGGCAGAAGAGCATAACACAACACAGAGATTTATGATGGAAAACTCTGGAGAGCTGGACCTGCTGCCCCACCACAGCAGTGAGTGATTTGGATCTATTCTGGGGGAACTCTCAAAGTTCTGAGCCCTCTCTCAACAGTAGCAGATCCCCTGTTTTCTACAGCAAAAGAGGCAGCAGAGCTGTGGTAATGTCACAGGGGGTGTGTGGGGCCATGTGCCCTTGTTTGGCTGTGGTGAAGGAGAGGAGGTGGAGAAGAAAAGCAGGGGCTTGGAAGCCAGAGGAGAACAAAGTTACCAGAACCTCTATTACTCCTCTTTCCTTTGGTAAGTTCTCCAAAGCCATGGTTTTGGTGTGTACCCAGAAAACGAAACCAAATAACTAACATCTTCTAAAAAGAGTTAAAACAATTCAAAACAAGGGTTGATGGATGCTTACAGGAAAAAGAAATCAAAGTATGGCAAGTTAGATTGGTCATCGTGGACCCATGATAGATGCAAATGTTCTTGAATTGTTCATGAACTGATGTTTCTGCAAAGGAACCAAAAGGCAGGGTGTAGGTTAGTCAGTTGGCTTTTATTGTTATTTTTAAAAATTTAATTTTCAAAGAAAATATCTTGCTAAAAACCCAGGAAAAGAATCCAGCCTCCCGTTCTGATGCTTTTTCACTATTGAATCCTGAATATTTTGTTTTCTGCTGGGCTTGGGGGATCAGTGCAGAGAGCAAAGCTAATTTAACTAACTGGGACAAAATAACAAGTTTATTCCTTGACAAGCAAAACAAAATATTCAAGCTTATGGCTAGTAGCAATGGTTCAAGAGGGCTTGAATCCTGGTATAGTCTCTGGAGACACAATTTTTCTGAAGAAACAAAAAATAGCAACAGGCAAAAATTTCCTCTCAACAGAGAAAAAACACTCCATCAGTTTTAGGAGATAAAATGTTTTCTTAACTCCTATGGCATTTCACAATTGATGAATGGTTCCAAAATAGAGATAGTTAAAATATTATCTCTTTCCCACAAGTCTGTTTGGTTTATATTCTGGCTTTGTTACAGTTCTGATCCAGGCACTTTAAATTTATCATCTCACCTCTCCACCATCTATGCCGAGGTGACTAATTAATGTGGCTGCCACGTGTAATTGCAGTAATAGATATCTCATACCCTCACCTTGTGTTTTGATGTATTTTGCTATCATTTTGAACCAGGGATCCAAAAGAAGACAAGTATTGTTCTTTTAGTCAATGTTTTTGCTCATCTGAAGAGCAGGCATAAATGATCTTAGGGTATTTTTGCTCTTAATTAAATGTTAATTAAAACCATAGTAATGGTGCAGGGTACTTTTGTACCAGGTTGTCTCATCAAATTATTTTTTTGTTATTAAACACTAGATGATTGCTCTACAAGTAGGAAGATGGTCAGAAAAGAGATGACCAGAAACTTATTCTGTTTTTCCTTTCACTTGTCTTCAAGTAAACAGACACAAACCCAAGTTTTCCTCTCAATATTTCTCTGAAATAATAACTCCAAAGTTACAGTAGAGAGAAAAGTCACAGAATGCTTTTTGGTGTTCAAATTCAGGCATTAACGTGAAGTTTCCTTCAAGAACCTGTCTGCGGCTCCAACACAGAGATTTTCCCAAGTCCATGGCAACTACAGTCACCAAAATACCAATAGATGATGTGGAAAAAACCTTTGGCACAAGGACTTCAGCTTAGATTCCAGCAAGAGACGTTGTGCCTTGCCCACCTTATTTCATATATTATACTTCAGATTCTATTATATTCTTTTGGAAATGTTGAACTTGTTGAAGATAATCTGACAGTCCATGGGGAAGAAAGATGGATATTTATCTTTTTTTAAAAAAAGGGGAAGAAATGAAGCATTCAGCCAACTGAATGCTATGGAAGCATTTAATTGGTCAGTCCAGGAGATGGTGCAGGTATTTCAGTAGTGTAAGATTCCACTGGTTTGCAACTCTACCTCTATGCTTTCCAGACGGGTTGCCAGGTCTTTATTGACCATGGACTGTTTTTTTCTCAGTGCTGAAGGAAAGACAGCCAGGTGAAGAGGTAAAAACACCTCTGGCTTTGTGAGAAAAGCAGGCACCTGGGGGAAACAAGCTTCTCTGCTGTAGAACTATTCTGCAGTAATAAGCTCATGCCTGCTGCCACTAGTCATGGAGGGAGTCCTTAATGCATAAGCCCTGTTGCTTTATACACTTTTAAATATATCTTACTGTCATATTGACCACCAGCAGTACTTCTCCAATGCTTTCAACCTCTGGTCCCCACCTAAGCCCTCTTGGCTCTACAACCTTCACTGGAGACATGCAGCAGAGTGTCTTCCTCCCTTCTCCTTCAGTCTCCTCTTTTCCATGCTGACCACAGCCTCTACAAGGTTGGGTTATCCCCCAGACTTGAAGATCCTTGTAGGTTCTTTCCAACTTGAGATATTCTGTAATTCTGTGGTTTAAGGTGCCTTCTGCTTCCTGGTATGCAGTGTGCTTGCTTAATGTCTCCAAAGACCACGTGTTGTGCTCACGGTCTCCCAAGAGTGAAGATATCAAGGAGAAAGACTTAAAGACATAAGATGCTTTCTATTTTCTTTGGTGTCTTCCTCCCTGAGTGGCTCTTAGGCTTGTCTTCAAGCAGGTGGAGTCAGAATTTAGTGGAAGCAACTCACAACTATCTAAATGTGGTCATAGTGGAGAAGAAGGAAGGACAGGAGCTTCTGACATATGAGAATAGGCTGAGAGAGCTGGGACTGTTCTCCTGGAGAAGAGAAGGCTCAGGGGAATCTTAGCCATCCGTATAAATACCTGATGTGGGGAGGTAAAGAAGACCAAGCCAGATGCTTCTTGGTGGTATCTAGTGACAGGACAAGACACAACAAGCAGAAACTCAAATACAGGAAATTCCATTTAAATATTAGAAAATAATTCTGAATGATTTTAATTTTTTTTTTATTGTGATGGTGATCAAACAGTAGAACCAGTTGCCCCAAGATGTTGTGAGTCTCCCTCCTTGGAGATATTCAAAACTCAGCTAAACAAACTGTTCTAGCTGACCCTGATTTGATTGGAGAATCCCCTGCTAACCTCAACTGTTCTGTGATCTTCCTATGAAAACATCCCAAATTATTGTAAACCAGAGACTCTTTATATCTGAAGATTAAAGCAGGTAAATGAAAAGAAGGAAAATGTTAAAACTGTGGTTTCATCTAATTCCTTTTAATTTCTAAAAGCTTTATTTTTTCTCTTTCTTGCTTAGTCAGATATTAAATGGATTAGGATCAGAGTAATATAACAATACTCTTGTGTACAGTGAGCACATGGTGCTTCATAGAATCTTTAGAGATAAATGATCTGAGGGCTTTTCCCTCAGTAAACCCCTGGCAGCTTCAGCCTTTCAGCTCCTGCAGCTTCCTCCTCTCCTGGAGTCACAGCTGAATCAGTGCCACTGGTGTGAGCACAGGCACTGCCCAACAGGCAGCCTTTATTTGGGAAGAGACTTGAGAAAGAGATTGAAGCATTTTGCAAATGCTGGTGTGTCAACAATGATTTCTGGTCTAATACCAGTAAGAGACAGTTCAAAAGCAAACCAGCAAATAAACAAAAAAATCCCACAGCTGGCTGGTTTCCTTCCTTCCTTTCAAGCCTGTATATGCATATTTTTATATAATTTTCTGTGCATATCCCTATGCAAGTCTCCAAAAAGCTGACACTTCTCTTTATTTAGAGGTGCTTGTGTTCCAGTGAGTGACTGAATTTAAAAAATAGGTAAAATTTAAGAACTGTTGACAGGTTTTCTGCTTCTATATCTGTTATTAATAATCCTTTCCTTTGTCCTCACAGTGTTGTGGCAATGCACAGAGGGTGAAGGAGTGTTGTTCCCAGTCTGCTCCCCTTCCTTTGCCTTCTTTTGATAACCTGGATTAATTTTGGCTGTGACGACAGTGTTTTTCCTGGATAAATTTGGAGTGCAAGTCTCTCTCCATCACTGTTGGTAAATGTGCTGCCATTGCTGGGCACGAATTGCATCATGCAGCTACTTCCAGGGAATTCTAGAGTCAATAACCATCCATCACTCTGGCAAAGTCTCAGCCCTCACATCTCTGTTAACTACAGCTCTTGCAGCTCTGCAGAAGAAAAACGAGCTTGCTGAGGAGGTCCAGTTCATTTTTCTAAAGGACTTTAAAGATGATGATGACAGTCTAAAAGCAGAACCAGCATTTGAGATATCAGGAATGAGCAGAAAGTGCTGGTTTGTGTTGGTCTCGGCAGATATTTTCAGTGGGAAGGTGGGTGCTACCAATCCATTTTCCTAGGACTTTATAACTAGTATCAAGCACAGCTCCTGGAAGCTGCTTGGTCGGGTGGTGAATATGTCACTGTGGCAATGCAATCTCACAATCCTCCCTCCTCTTGGAAGAGAAGACCTACAGTGGGGTAGTCCTCCTGCCCCCTGCAAGAGTTGAGGATCCACAATGGTTTCAAGGTGCTCAAGCAAGAAACCAGTGGTCTGGCTGGGGCTTATTTTCTGGTTCTTCATGAAGTAGTTGTTGTGGGAAGGAATGAGCTGGTGGAATGAGGCACTGGTGGTGTCTTTGCACAGAGCAGAGGACAATGAGGAACACAACCCCTTCCCTGTGCCCTGCCCTTCCACTGGGACTGGCATGCTAGAGGTACTCATCCAGCCAGCACAGCAGTTTCTTGGATTTTCTGTTATTAAACGTGTGGGACATATCAACAGTGACTTGGGTCCTATCTTCAAGCAGTGAAGTTCCTAAAATCAGTGTAGCCAACAAAGCAGATGACGTGAGAAGAACCATTTCTCTGTGACTTGTCATATTCTTTTAACAATCCTGTGCTTGGGATAGGACACCAGGAGCTCTGATCTTTGTTCTGTACAGATGTTCTTGTCTCCTTCCAGAGCTGTAGACAAATGGCCAAGGAGTACTGTGAAGCCAATGTGCAGGGCTTGAGTTGTGTGTGACCAACATCATGCTTCCAAGAGGGACTTTATCTTCTCCAGCATCACTTCTCTGACAGGAATCCATCTCAAAATCCCCCCAAAACACAAAGTGATTTGAAAGTTCACAGTCTCTGGAGCAATGGCAATGAGCAATCAGGAAACTGAAACGTTGCTCATGATATTCATCTAATCTTTGAAGAGTTTGAAATATAGCATGGTGTTCTTAAGAAATCATCCCCCACTTTAAATTCCAACAGAAATGGAAAGATTTGGAGCTGAGAGAGACATTTCCTTTTATGAAAATGCTGTTACTGGCAGTCCTTAAAGGTGGGATCAAGGGATTTAATAAATGTAATTTACTTTTTATTACTGCTCAGAACTGGAGCTCCTTTGGAGTGAAATGGGTATGTGCTGTGGGAAAGTGCTCCTGTAAATCTCTTCCCATCAAATGAATCTGCCCCAGAGAGGTATTTTAGAGCAGTGTTTTGAAATGGGAAGGGTAAATCTGGGCAGTGATTTGCAGGAACTGTGTGTGTCTGTGCCCCTTTGCTTCTTTAATCCAGTCAACCACATCTGATTCTTCTGACTCAGAAACAGTTGTCCAGCTGAATTGTCTGGGAACCATTCTCTCTGATATCTTCCTGGAGAAAATTGATTAATTAGCACTTTTATTGAGTGTTGCTCCTATGCTGCTGTGGGTCTTTGTTGTGCAGGGGGAAGATAGGCCCTGTTCCAAGTCATTCCTTCAAAGCACTAGCTGTAAATTTTAGCTGTGTTAGCTAGAGGCTGCAATTCTCATGCAGTCAAGAGCTTCTCTCCTCCTTCATTCTCTACTAAAAGGTAATTTTTGCTATTTGTAAAACGTAAGATTGTCCAGAAAATCACACAGCAAACTGAACACCTGAGTAGGAGATGTCTCAAAGGAAATTTAGCTTAGCCAAAACCAGTGTCAGGATTTTTCCTGCAGTGGGGCAGGATACAGCTTGAAACAGCCTTGTGTCTGACAGGCAGCAATGAGTCTGTGGCAACCAAGAAATACAGCAAGGCTGAGGAAATATTGACCTTGTAAGGAGAAGTGGTGGAGAAAATGCTGAGAAAACCACACCTGCTGCTGGGGTTGTTGGTCTGTGTCATCTGCAACATCCTGACATGCACATATTGGTGTGTTTTGGTGTTTTTTTTTTCCATTCAGCAAACTGCTCAGGAGCCTGTTTTACTTGCAGGTTGGCTGCCAACACTCTGCAAGAGGCATGGGATCTACCTGTCAGCATCTCACAGCCTCTGGAGTTCTCCATCCCAGTGCCAGTGGCTGGGCAAGGTGCTGGCCAGAAAGCCAACTTTCCATCCTCCTCCAGGGAGGAGAGAAACACTGAGGTTTCATTGTGAGTTGCAACTGGTCCTTATTTTGGAAAGTTTGAGTCTTCTGTGGCATTGCATTGGACCTTCTTAAATCTTTGCCAGTTGTGGTCCACCAGAGTCATCCAATCCAGCCATATAGCCGAAAGCCAGTGCAGAAATGATGTAAGAGTATTCAGTCTAGATCCTTCCACCTCCTAACCTTTCCCAACACCTTCCCACAAATTTAATACTCCTAGTGGCAAAAACCTGGGGAATGATGACATTCTTCAGGAAGAAAGCAGGAGAGATCAAGGATATTTCCATTGCCTCGAGTTCTTGCCATAGCCCACAGTACCTGGGTTGTAAATCTGGGTGTGATCCTGGGAGGTGAAGACTGATTCCATTTCCCTGTGGTATTCTGAAGATCATATCTTGACTGTATGTATCTGACCAGGAAAAGAAGGAGAAAATAATTCCTTGAATGTCAATGGCAGTTTTCCCCCAATTTTTAAGGGTGCTTTAGAAAATCCCTCCAAAACTTGCTTTCCTTGAAGGGGAACTTCTCCCTTTGCCTATCTAGGAATTAAGATTCTTAGGCCATCTCTCCCTGAGGTGCTGAAATGAAGCACTGGTCTGTTGATGCTGAGAAAATCCACAGTGGGAAAAGACCAACAGAAGAATGAACTGGAGGGGATAACATGACACTGGCAGCATTTGTCCCTTTCTCAATTTTTTTTTTTCCAATGATTTCTCAAGTTTTTCTCAAAGATAAAACACACATCTGCCTGTAGAAGTTTTGTTAAAAGCCTTCAGATTGGCACTGATCCTATACAGCAAACTTTGTTTCGAGCCAAGGCTCGTGAGGATTCGTTTATTTGTGAGGGTGAGATGGATTAGTGCTCTAAACATCAGATCCACCACAAAAAATAAACAGATACAGAGGCTCAGAGTGTGGAGAAAGATGTCTTAGGTGGGTACTCTTCATGGTTTTATAATCTAATTCAGATTGCTGCTTAATGATTTATCATGAACCTTTCTAGAGGGGTATCCAAATTTGATTAAGGGGCTCAAGCAGTGGAGATTTTTCCTTTATTTCATCAGGATAAGATCCAGCTAAGGTAAGAACATGGTCTTTGGGCTTAGTGTCACCAACACACAGACAGGTAGTCTGGGGAGATGGCTTTCCCCTTTGTGTGCCACGTTTGGAAAACGGACAGGGTTCCTATTTTGGGAAGTTTTACTTGTGGAGGCACAGATTCCAACACAGCTGGCTCCAGATTCATCTCTGTTATGGCATAAAAATAGGGCACGTATGCAAAGATCTATAACAGCGTGCCTTAGGGCAGGGGAATCCTTCCCTTTCTACAAAGAGCTGGAGAACTCTCTACTGAACAAAGCAACTAATAAGCAATGAAATCTCTCCTGCCCTAACCGCTGCTGCAATCCTGCAGCTGAGCAGTCGGAGAGCTCCTGGGATGTCAGGAAGAACATTCAGCAGTTTTACTGTCTTTTTGCCTCATCCCTAATTTATTCATTGCTGCCGTTCAGCTAACGATGTGCTCTGCTTACCCTTGCAGGCAGTGGACCTTGGGCAAGGAGGGGATGGCTGGCACCACTTCAGAGCTGAGCTGCCTGGCTGTGCAGCAATCAGCTTGTCAAAGCTGAAGCCATTGAATGGCTTCCTTCAGAGGGCTCAGAACCAGGCAGGGATGTAATTGAACAAGAGTAATAATGTACTTATTGATCCCTTCAAGGTCTCCGAATTCCTTGAAGGCGAAGGAAGTAATGAGCCTCGAGGAGAAATAATGTACCTGCAGTATTGAAATAATGGAGCTCCCAGCTCTCAAATGTTTGATTCCTGCCACCTCTGGAAAACTGCTCCTGCCTTTGGCATGGAGTAACAGCAAGGGAGAAGAGCTGGGCTGCATGGAATCAAAGATCAGCACGTGTAACCCCTGCGTGCAGGGGCGTGTGAGATTAGGGTTGATGAAGGGTGGGAGATGGGCACAATTAGCTGTGGGCAGGAAGATCAGGAGGTCAGACAGTTACAGTTGTGTGAAAGATCAGTGGCTGCTGCATCCAGGCTGCAAGCACTGTCTACAAAGTGATTTTTACAAAGTGCAGCTGATTTCAAATGATGGCAGTCTGAAATGGAATGGTTGCTCCCAGATTTGATTTCATGTCATGGATGGTGACGATAAATGGAAGATTTCCTAAAGACCAGAGAATGAATGAAATGAGGTAGAAATGGTGTTTCCATTGGCCAGTCACCCTTAGCTTCTAAAAAGCTTCCTGTAAAAGTGTCATCCTAGACATCCCCATTGTTTGTGTGTGTAATCCCTCTCATTTTAGCTGGAAAGTTTACTGTGGTAGGGATTATTTTTTTTTCTCTTCTGTTTCTTCAGTTCTAGCCTCTTGAGCTATGAGATGCTCTTAAATTCTACTTTTGCCCAATGTGATACCATCTGAACATCCTCCATATGAAACGAAAGCAGCAGTCAATCCTTTGAGAGTGCATGAACTTCTGCATAAGCCTTGAACAGAGAGATATTCTCCACTCTTCCTCTGGAATGAGACTTGGGTAATAGCAGGCAGGCTGCAGGGCTACAAAATTTGAATGTTTCTTAATTCACCCTGTGATAGGCCAACCCTTAAACTTGAGTGATGATGTCACACAGCTATTGCAAAGATAAACCAGTTGCTCTTCTACACCATCACCTGTACTTCTGCTTTATGAGACTAACTAAACTACTTGAGGTCTTAGCATTTTGAAGTGGTAGTACTTCCTTAGTTAAAAATAAGGACTCTTCAGGAAACTGAAAAAAAGACACATAGTTTTCCCAGCAGCCATTATTTTTTGAGTGTTTTGTTGGTTGTTTTGGGATTTTTTTTTTTTTTCTCTTGCCTGATATTGACATTTCAATTTATGCTAATTTAAACCATCTGAAAAGCTCAAATAAATCACCCGGGTGGAACTGAAGAGAGGGTGAGTATAAGGAAATTAAAATTATAAAGTTGATGTCTGTGCTAAGATAGCACTTGAGAGACAAAGCGTTTGCAATCACTGTAGCATGCATCCAGGCTGTATGACACTTAATTAGGTTTTCAACAAGTGGTATGAATTCCTTTGAAAATTTGTGGACCTTTGTTTACTGCCAACCAGCCTCCTCATGTCCACACAATAAATAATCATAGAGCTGGGGCCATCTGGAAACCTGAAAACAGGATATTTTTCAAGTTTTGATAAAGAAGGATTTGAAAAAAAATAAAAAGGCAAGAAGGTATCAAAACATTCTCCCTTTTTCCTGGTTATTCCACACAAAGAACTGTGGGAAGTCTCAATCAATTTGAAAGCAGTCACAGTCCATGGTGCCAAAACTCTTTGAGAAGGAATAATCTGAGATATTGATAACGAGGCACAAAGAACAGAGATACAATGCTAGTCAAGTCCAGGCTGAGAGGTCCAAAAGTTTGTTCTGGAATGTGGTAATCCAGTGGTTAGAGAAGACT
>NW_008599404.1:0-4749 GCF_000691845.1 Merops nubicus
CACAGGTCATCTGGCCAGATTTCTTTCCTCCTTCCTTTCCCTATTTCTGTTTTCCATGAACTCTCAAAGTGGAAAATTCATTGAGTCCCAGAATAACTCTGTCTGGCAGAGACCCAACTATCTAGCCAGCTTCCCACCCACCTCATGATCCACTTCTTCAATCCAGTCAGCACCAGCTTGGCTCTGAAGAGCCAATGGCAGACCATGTCAAAGGGCTGGCTAAAGTCTGGGTAGGCAACGTGCTCTTCCCATTCCCCTGCCCATCCTGCTTCAGAAATACCTTTCTTGTCCTTCAGCTGCCTGGAGCAGGCTGCAGAAGCATTTGGCCCATCCCCAAGGCCCAGGGACTGAGGTGAGGCTGACCAGCTGACAATTCTCCCAATGCTCCTTCCTATCCTTCATGAAGAAGGGCTCCATGTCTTTCTGCTCCAACATCCCAGGAACCTCTCTGATGACTCAGGCCTTAACAAGGGGTTTGAGACAGGTCTCACGAGGACACTGGCCAGCTCCACCAGCACCTCTCTGCCCCTTCCCACACCCAAAGCCTCCTCCATATTCCACACTTCCAGAGGAATACAAAGGACACAGTAAACACCTGCGCAGCTCCTCGGGACCTCTTCAAAGGCAACCAGAACTGATTTCTTCCTGCAGGCCCACAACTCCCATTGGCTCCTCGTTCTTCTCAAAGCTTTCCAGAACATTTTTCTTAGTGCTCCTTTGCTTCCCCATACCTTTCTGAGTCCTCAGGCTCTAGATGTGGAGATTGAGCAGGGACCTGACGATGGTGTAGAAAGTGAGCTGTGTTAAATTATCTCAGGAGGGCTGCTCTGGGCATCACACAGACAGGGATGAGGGATGCCGTAAAAGCAGTGGCATTAGTGAGGTGAAATGAACAGGTGGAGAAGGCCTTCTGCCTGTCTATACTGGGTGGGAGAACTTCCTCAGGGTGGCACCTCTGATGCACTCCCATGATTTGAACATGGACAGGAAAGGGAGAACTGGACCTCAAGAAAGGCCGAGGAAAGCAAAGAGCACGAGTGCCAGGTGATCACTGTGGAAATGGTCCATCACACTGGAGCCATGGAACTGTAGCTAGGACAACCACAGAGTGAAAATCAGAAATCCTCGTAGCCAAATTTCAGCTGCCTTTTGGAGAACAACCTCCCAGTCTTGCCAAGAGATGTGGGTGGCTCACAGCTCAGGGCTCATGCCAAGAGGTGACCACCAGCAGGAACCACTCAGTGCATTGCAAAAGGAGCAGGAGACAGCTCTAACCCTGCTGTGAGCAGAGATGGTGCTGTCCTCAGTCCACAAGCTGCCCAGCAGCTGGTCCAGGGTGGTGGAGCTGGAACAGGTCTCCAGGGAGGACACATTCCCCAGGAAGAAAGTCACAGGATTGAACTGATACAGGTTTGGCACCAGGAGCAGGATGGTGAGCATGTTCCCAACCGCAGTCGTGGGGCAGGTCAGGAGAGAGAGGAGCTAGACTTTGTTCGGAGGATTGGGGTCATTCCCTATTCCCAGTAGGGGAAACCCCACCCATGATGTCTGATCCCCCTTTCTCCATGGAAGGCCAAGGTCCTGCTTGTCTGCTCTCTCCTGGTAAGACAGCTGTGAGGAAGAACATTTGTTTATTTGGGACCTCTTTAAAGAGGTTGTGGGAGAAGGTGTGGAACCCAGAAGATGCCTCTGCTCCGAGGAGCTTTCTATTTCCTATCTGTGCTCTGTGCCCTGTGAGAGGTGAGAAATGCATCTTCTTGTGGGCAGTGCTGCTCTTGTTGGAGAATCCCTTCTGCCTGCCCAGGGGAGAAGCTCCACAGACGAGCTTCTGTCACAGGTGTAATGAAAGGGAGAAGCCAGGGAGTCAGAGGAAAGTGATGGAGCAGAGATGCCCCATGGCATGAGGAGAGGACACAGGGACCTGGGTTCAAGGGAGCCCATTCCAGTGCTGCAGTCAGGGGGTTTCTCAGGGGACATGACTCCCAACATGAAGTTACCTCAAGACACTGTCTCTGCCCTTCTTGGCACCCCCCAGGAAGAGGTGATGGTGTTTGTGCTGACTGGGTTCAATGTCACCACATGGGCATGTTGTGCATGCCTTTGTCTCCCCGTGGAACAGAAATGTGTGTTTGAGTGGAGGCACAAACTGCCTCTGCAAGATCAGAGGAGAGGACAGTGCAGGAAATGGTGGCTGGTCTGGGCTAGGTGTGGGGTAAAACTTCCCTGAAGCAGGTTCCTTTGTGTGTCCAGAAGAGACAGGCCCAGACCAGTCCTTGCTTTGCTGGAGTGTCATGTCTCACTTGGGATTCCTGGCTGTGTGAGGACACTGCTGAGTGTCCCCACCCTGCCCACTCACTCTGATGAGCTGTTTACTGAGTCTGTCATTTGTGGGGCACTTCCCTGGGCATGTTCTTGAGATCACCTTTGGAAGAAGACCTGAGCCTTCAGGCCCTGCCCTGAGGAGATGCGCTGCTGTGTTGGCAATGCTGATGTGGAGGCAGCTCTGTCCCAGAGGTGCCCATGGCCTGTCCCTGCCTGCAGTCACAGCACAGCCATGCAGCAGCACTGGCACCAAGCTGCCAGAGCACTCAGGCCTCCCAGCAGCCCAGGGCTCAGGAGGAGAGCCTGGAAGTGAAGAAAGAGCCGCTCAGGGCAGAGCAAGCACTGGTGCTCCCTGGCAGAGCTGCTGTGCAGGGACTCTTTACTCCTCCACCTCTGCACATAGGCACTGCCCCTGCAGCTCCACAGAAGGGCTCACAGGAAGGACCTCAAGCAAACAAGTCACTGCAGGGTCCTTTATTTTGTTCAAAATAAACACGGAGGGCACAGTTCCTCATTTACACACCTACTCAGTCAGAAAAGAGAAGTAGAGAGTGAATTAGTAAGAGGGTCACAACAGTATTGAAAGTGAAAAACCACCAACAGAAAATCCTTAAGATAGGCTGGCCCTGCAACATAAGAACTGCACTAGAGAAGAAGATGGACAGTTTAATGGTTCTGGAAAACATCCAGTGATCAGCTTCCTGAGAGCATCCTTGAGCTCCTGGTTCCTCAGGCTGTAGATGAGGGGATTCAGTGTTGGAGGCAATATCAAGTACAGAACTGACACCACCAGGTTCAGCAAAGGGGAGGAGATGGAGGGAGGCTTTAGGTTGCTGAACATGGCAGTGATCAAAAAAATGGAGCCCACAGCCAGGTGAGGGAGGCAGGTGGAAAAGGCTTTGTGCCGCCCTTGCTCCAAGGAAGTCCTCAGCACTGCCCTGAAGATCTCCACGTCGGACAACACAATGAAAACAAAAGAGCCAAATGCTAAACTGATACTAACTACCACAAGCCCAAGTTCCCTGAGGTAGGATTGTGAGCAGGAGAGCTTGAGGATCTGGGGGATTTCACAGAAGAACGGGTCGAGGGCATTGCCCCGGCAGAGGGGCAGAGAAAATGTATGGGCCATGTGCGTCAGGGCATGGAGGAACCCAGTGGCCCAGGCAGCTGCTGCCATGTTGACACAAGCTCTGCTGCCCAGGAGGGTCCTGTAGTGCAGGGGCTTGCAGATGGCAACGTAGCAATTGTAGGCCATGATGATGAGGAGAGAAAACTCTACTGAAAGAAAAAAGACAAGTAGAAAAACTTGTGCACCACAGCCAAGGAGGGAGATGCCCCTGGTATCTGAGAGAGACTTGGCCATGGCTTTGGGGACAGTGGTGGAGACAGATCCGAGGTCAAGGAGGGCAAGGTTGAGGAGGAAGAAGTACATGGGGGTGTGGAGGTGGTGGTCCCAGGCTATGGTGGTGATGATGAGGCCTTTGCCCAGGAGGGCAGCCAGGTAGATGCCCAGGAAGAGCCCAAAGTGCAAGAGCTGCAGCTCCCGTCTGTCTGTGAAGGCGAGGAGGAGGAACTCACTGATGAAGCTGCTGTTGGACATTTGCTGCCTCTGGGCACAGGGACCTTTCCATGAAGAAAAGGACAGTGACAAGTTAGAGGAAACTTCTCTAAGCAAATCACAAATCCCATAGAAACCCCCTTAGAGCTGCCTCTCTGGGACCTTTCCATGAAGAAAAGGACAGTGACAAGTTAGAGGAAACTTCTCTAAGCAAATCACAAATCCCATAGAAACCCCCTTAGAGCTGCCTCTCTTCTTATAGGAAGAGCTTTTGCAGGTCCCTTTCACCACCTCTGTTTGGCGCTGGCTGAGGGTGTCACTGGGAGCAGGGGCTCTACTAGAGGCTCTGCAGGTCTCAGTCCTGTCCCACAGCAACGGGGAAATAGGGACACGGGCTGGTCTCAGATGAAATCCAATGGGATATCCAAAAGCTCTGCAGTGTTGTCGCTCGCCAATCCCTGGACAGCTGAGCAGAGCTGGGGCATTTTGGTGTCTCTATTTTGTTCTGGTTGCCCAACCACTCTTCAGAAGGGCTTTGGGCAGCACCAGTTCTGCTGCACTGCTAGTGAAACCTCATTGGTCCTGAGAGGCCAAACGACTGTCCTTCAGTGTAGAGGGAGAACAATTAGTCTGTCCACCAGCCTTGGGTTCAGCTGCCCCTGCTGGCAGCTCCTTCAGCTGGAGGACAAGAGCCACTCAGATGTGTCTTGGAGAAGAACCTGGATGCTGATGAGAGCAGAGGAATCCAGTTTGAAAGTGCAATCTCCAAAGCCCTCACCCCGTCTCATCGTTCCTGAGGAGGATCTCAGCTCTCCCCTCGCAGCCAGGGACACCGAGGGCTCCTGGCAGCTGCCTGTGCACAGCCCCCC
>NW_008599404.1:5731-10614 GCF_000691845.1 Merops nubicus
CCCCCTGCACCCAGAGACTTACCCTGTCCAGCTCTGCAAAGTCTTCTCCTCCAGTGAGTCCTCCTTCCAGCCCTGACACCCTTGAAGCTCTCTCTCAGCCTTCCTCCTCTCCCTGAGACCCCCTGGCAGTGCCCTCAGCCCTGCTGTGCTTGGCAGAGGAGCTGCTCCTGGGCAGAGCTGGTTCTCAGCACCGCTGCCCGCTTACCAGGAGCTCCCTCCAGCCCAGGAGCCCGGCCCAGCTCAGCAGCACAGCAACAGCCCAGGGCACTTTAATCACCCCTCCTCTGGGTCTGGTGCTGTGTCCATGAATCTCAGAAAGGGGGAGGAAATGGAAGAAATGTCTCCAGAAGTCCAAGTCAGATGCAAGCTCCTAAGGTTTTTGCTGGTTTAATGGTCCCAGGGAGGATCATTACTGACAAACTTCCCCAGGGCTGGTTAGAGCAGGACCCTGGAGACAGAGATGAGAAAGAAAAAAAGGCCATATGAAGGTGGAACAGATTCTGAGGAAATCTGGATGTGTGACAGGAAACCAAATGGCCAAGGCCTCCTCAGGTCTCAGCCTGTCCTGATGCCTGGGGCTATTCATAGAATCACAGAATCATTTAGGTTGGAGAAGACCTATAAGACTATGAAGTCCAACTGTTAACCTGACTCTGCCAAGTCCACTGCTAAACCACCTCCCTCAGCAGCAAATCTACAGAACTCATAAACATGTCCAGGGATGGTGATTCAACCACTGCCCTGGGCAGCCTGGTCCAGGGCTTGTTAACCCTTCTAGTGAAGAAGTTTTCCCTAACAGGCAAATTAAATCCCCTCTGGTGAAACTTGAGGCCATTTCCTCTTGTTACCTGGGAGCAGAGAACCAACACCCACCTCTCTACAACCTCCTTTTGGGTAGTTGTTGAGAGCAAGGTCTGCCCTCATCCTCCTTTTCTCCAGACTAGAAAAGACATCTTCTTCAAGGCATCAGCAGTGGAGTTCCTCCTGCTGGGACTGAAGCTTCAGCTGCTTCTCTTTCTCCTCTCTCATGATCTACATGGGGACCCTGTTTGGCAACATCCCGATTGCTGTGCCAGTGGTGGCAGATGGGCATCTTCATGTTCCCATGTCTGTGGTCCTGGGGAATTTCTGCAGTGTGGAAATCTGCTCTATCACCCTATGGTGCCCAGGCTTCTGGCCAGCTTCCCAACCAGGGACAGAATCCTTTCTGCTCAAGGCTGCCTGACACAGTTCTTCTTCTCTGGCTGTTTTGCAGGTACTGAATGCTCTCTGTTGGCTACCATGTGGCCATATGTCAACCCCTGGGCAAGCCTCATGGCCTGGAAGGCCTGCCTTCAGGCTGGCGGCTGGATCCTGGCTGGCGGGATTGCTCATGTCCACTGTAGTCATCACATTGTTTTCCAAGTTACAGGTCTGTGGTCCTAGTGCAGTTGATCATTTCTTCTCTGATTTGACCCCATTGCTGGAGCTTGCCTGCAATGGCACCATGATGCTTAGACTGGTAATTTCCACCATCTGCTCTCTGGATGGAGTCTTCCCATTTGCATTGACATTGATGTCCTAGATCTGCATTGTTTCTGCAATCCAAAGGCTTCCGACCACCATGGGGCAGCAAAAGGCCTTCTCCACCTGCTGCTCTCACCTCAGTGTGCTAATTCTTTTCTATGGTACCCTCATTATTCTCTAGATGATACCCAGGACAGCCTCACTGAGGCAATAATGTGCTCAATAATGTGCTCTCTTTCTTCCACACCATCCGCAAACCCATGGTCAATCCACTCCTCTACAGCCTGCAGAACAGGGAGGTCAAGGGGGCTCTAGGAAATGCACTCAGAAAAAGGGTGCTTTGCATTGAGAGCTCAAGCTAGTTGGGATCCACCAGGAATAAACAGCTTGTGGATCTCTTTTGATTGTGGACCACTCCTAAGTGTGTGTTTTGTGTACTGGGTGTATGGAGGGTGTCTCTAACCAGTAACCTCAAGCACTAACCCTCAGTCCTGCTCCTCCCCTGACACTAATCCCTTGTTCTAACCTAACTGACCTGAGGCCATCTCTAACCTCAACTCTCCCATCTCAGCCCCATCACAAACCCATAAGCCCTCACCCTCATTCTCATCCACGGGCTCATCCTGGCCCCAGCCTTTACCCCTGGCATTGACACATTGGCTTTAACCCCTCAGCTCAGCCCCAAACCCACCCCTGATCCACAAAGCTGGCCAACAGCATGAACCCTGACCAGGTACCCTCAGCAGAACCCCAAACCCTCTCCCTAAGCCTTGGCCTAATCCCCAGCCCTGAAAGGCAGCTCTAATCCCTCAGCCCTCACCTGGACACCTCCTTTCCAAAGCCGCCTCCCTGGGCTCTAAGCACTCACCTTCAACTCCTCCTCACCTGGACTCACTCTGATTGGCAGGACTTGGGAGGAACCAGAGCAGTCCCATGGTGCTGGAAAAGGAACATGAGGGGACCTGTGTCTTGCCAGCTTGTCAGCCACACTAGGAGGAGAAGGGTGGGAATGCTCTGCTGAGGTTGGCTGTGTCCTACGATCTCCTGGGACAGCAGGAGGCACAATGCTGGGAAGGTGGCTGGGAGGTCCAAGAAGCTGACAGGCCAGCAGCAGGCACGTGGCTTGCAGCAACCTGGAAAGGTCACTTTTGTCTGCTCAGTCAACAGGCCACAAGAAGACTGATGGGTTGGCCTATAGTTATGACATCAATTCTGTCTGAGGAGCTCGCAAGGCCAGCAAGCGGCAGATAGCCATGAAGGTGAGTCTCAGGTCAGAGGAAACTCCAATCTCTTTGGGTCCTTGGCCATCAGCACATACCCCACAGCTGGGGTGTTGACTAGGACATCTCATCTGCCCAACCATCTGGTGGCCAGCAGCAGGGGCATGACCTGGAGGCTCTTTTGGAGCTGGGGGCTGTGCTCCGTCCCATCCCCAGTCCGAAGGATACACAGACTCTGGAGGTACCATTTCAAATGCTGTTGGAAGGAGCAAACACTGTGCATGGTGAATAAGGCCAACTGCACACAGGGCTGGCTGAAGGTGGGTGTCATCCCCCTTGACTCAGAACCAGTGTGGCCACATCTGGATTATCAGTGCTGGGCTGTATGACTCCCTGGTCTGGAGGAGTAGGAAAGAAATGGAGTGGCTTTGGAGACCTGACAGTGTAGGGCTTGGGGCCTCTGTGGAGAGCTGAGAGACTTGGGCTCTTTAGCCTGGTGAAGCTCAGGGCACTAGAGGAGCAGGTGACAGCTACTTAAAGGGGGGTTTCAGAGATGTGGAGGAAAGCTGGGTGGGAAACAAGATGGGTGTCACAAGCATGAAGGGCAAGAGGTGCAGGCATTGGACAATGTAGGACAGCCTGCAGGAGAGATGACCAAGGGCTCTGGCCAGGCTGAAAGGCCCAAAGGAACCAAGAGCTTTGTCCTCTTGGCTCTGGCATTTGCCTCTGCCAGCAAGGCCTCAGAGGAGAACCTTTCTGGGGAGGTTTCAGGCTTTACTTGCCCAAGGGTTGTGGTCAGGGTTTGGCCTTTCTCCTTCATCCAAGAAACTGCATGCTTTTCTCACTTGCATTTTGCCTCTCTCCATCAGGAATCCCACCTTCCAATTTTCTGCTCTAACAAGACCCTTGGGGAGACTTTGTCAGTAGTGACTCTCAGTGGGACTCATTAATGCTTCAAGGGACTTGGGGTTTTGCTTTTAGATTTTGACTTCTTGTGATGTTTCTTCAGGCTTCTCTGAGTATCAGAGGTTCATGTAATGAGCCCCAAGTGCCCTCATCTTTTTCTAACTTTATTTAAGTCTTCCAAACCTGTGCAGTTAATTGGAGCTGTTTCAGCATGTAGTTAAGTAAGAAGATTTCAAAGTGCACCTCATAAAAATTGTTTTTGCTTTTAAATGGAATGTTTATGATTTTTCAGTTTAGAGAAGAGGTGATAGAAGCATTGTCCAATCATTCAAAGGGCGATGGGGATGAAACTGGGCTTACTAGTGCAAGCCTTGGTGCGGCATGCCAGTGCTTGTGGGAGGGTGCCCTCGTCAGGTCTTTCAGTCTGCCACGTCAGTGGAGGTGGGAGATGGTGATCCACACAGCAGCAAAACCACAGGGCTCACTGATAGATTAGTAACCATGGAAGTGGCTGAGAATGGTCAGGCAGGAATTAGGGCTTCTGGCCCCAAAATGGAGGTCGGATCAGTAGCCCAGTTGAAATCCATCTCCACCAATGCACGCAGCATGGGCAAAAGCCAGGAGAAGCTGGAGGCCATTGTGCAGCAAGACAACTATGCCATAGCTGCCATCAGGGAAACCTGGTGGGGTGACTCACAGAGCTGGAGTTCTGCAGTCAGTGGCTACCAACCTTTCAAAAAGAAGGGAACTGGATGAATGCCTATTAATTAATGAAATTGATGAGAGGGTTGAGTCCCCCGGGGGAAGAATTGGGGGAAGGCCAAGAAGGCTGATATCGTGGTGGGAGTCTGTTCTAGACCTTTCAAAAAGAAGGGAGCTGGATGAATGCCTATTAATTAATGAAATTGATGAGAGGGTTGAGTCCCCCGGGGGAAGAATTGGGGGAAGGCCAAGAAGGCTGATATCGTGGTGGGAGTCTGTTCTAGACCACCCAGCCAGGATGAAGAGGTGGAAGAAATATTCTATAAGCAGCTGGAAGAAGTTTTCCAATCGCTGCCCTTTGTTCCAATGGGTAAATTCAATTTGCCAGAGGTCTGCTGGAAATGCAATACAGCAGAGAGGAAATAGTCCCAGACATTGCTGGAGTACATGGAAGATAACTTGCTCTTTGGAAGAGGGGACAGGCCTCTCATGAGGACCATGAAGGTGTAGTGAGGCTGTGCAGGGAGGAAATGAGGAGAGCCAAAGCCC
>NW_008599404.1:11489-11866 GCF_000691845.1 Merops nubicus
GCTCAGTACTGGGACCACTTCTAGTGGAACATCTTCATCATGATCTTGATGAGGAGACAGGTTGGCAGATGCCACCAAGTTGGGTGGGAGTGTTGGTCTGCTTGAGGGTCGGGAGGCTCTACAGAGAGACTTGGACAGACTGGACTGATGAGCCGTGGTCAGTTGTTTGAGCTACACCAAGTCCAAGTCTCATAAAATCATAGAATCACTATGATTGGAAAGGACCTCTAGGATCAAGTCCAACCTTTCTCCCAACACTTCTCTAACCACTAGACTGTAGCCTCAAGTGTTACATCTTCTCAATTTTTTGCACTCCTCCAGGGATGATGATTCCACCACCTGCCTGGGTGTCCTGGGTCTGTGTAAAAAGCGGTTCA
>NW_008599404.1:12034-12403 GCF_000691845.1 Merops nubicus
AATATACAAAACCCTCAGAAATGGTTCCAGGGTCCCACGGAGTGAAAGGACAACCTCCCTCTCCGAGCTCCAAGGCAGGAGAGAAATTAGAAACCACTCCCTGCCTCTTATCAGAGTGTGTGTGGGAAGGGGAGGGAATACAATGGTTTACCCCCACCCGGGGTCCTCCCAGTTGCTGGAAGGTCACGCTCCCATTCCAAGCCTCAAACCACAACACTGGGCAACCCGTTCCAGTGCCTAACCAGTCTCTCAGGGAAGAAATCCTTCCTCATATCAGACCAAAACCACCCCTGGCACAACCTGTGGCCATTTCCTCTCGTCCTATCAATAGTCACTTGGGATAAGAGATCAACACCTGCCTCACTACAA
>NW_008599405.1:0-2658 GCF_000691845.1 Merops nubicus
CTCCACCACAAACGTGCATGCCCGAGGTGGCACCTTGTCTCAAATTTATACAACAAAAGCGTTCCATAGTCAAAAAGCCTGTACGTATCGATGCCTCTCTCCGAAAAGGCGTCTTTTCCCAGAAATCATTCCCGTAGTCCCCGTCTCAGGGTCTGCGTCTGCGCAGTATCTTCTTGTGGTCGCGGGCGGGGGTCTTCGGGCTGAAGGCCATAGCTCTTCCTCACTGTGTACTCTTCACCTTTTCTCTGGAATTCTGGAATCTAGCTAGCTTGCAGGATTAAACTAGTTCTGGTTTACTCTGTCTTCGAGTGAGCATCTGCTTGTTCTCATTTATTACTTTGCTTATTAATAAATGTTAGATAAATGTTATTCGGTGCTCGTTAGCCTTATCTCCTATGACTTTGTTTACAGATAAATATAAGACGAATACCATCCTGTGCTCGTTAGTATAAGGTGAATGTCATCCTGTGCTCATTAGTTTTAGTTTTCTATTGTTTTTATATAAATGGTTAGATTTGTATATTTCTAACATCCTATATTGGGGGAGCAGGGCAGCAGTCTGCCCCCCGGGACCCACCACCCAGCCGCGGCTGCTGGCGGGGCCCCCAACAGGGCACGCTGCGGTGCCTCAGAGGTTACAAGACAGCTCCAAAATCCAATTCAAATTCTATTACAACCCCCAAACCCACTTCAGTCTGAACCGGGGCTGGCAGCACAACAGCACACCGGTCTCACCCACCTGTCCAAGGACCTCACGTGTTTTAGCGTTGTTGTACAAACCACACCACACGAATGTCACACACTAATTACTAATGACCTTCGAGAGACAGTTCAGTGGTCATGGTAATGTTGGGTTGATGGTCTTAGAGATCTTGTCCAACCTTAATAATTCTATTATTCTATTTGTGCATGATTGGACTGCTGTCCTTCACATGAGGCACATTGGCACATACGCCAACCTTTGAACATCCTAAAAAATGAAAGCCCCAAGCCTGTGACGTGTTCAGTAGCATGTACAGAGCGATTTCCATAGAGTCATTGGCCAACAAATTCTGATCTGACACACCACGGAGTGACAGATACATTGGCATAGCAGGAAAAGGAGACCTGTCAAGTAAAGAGTGATGCGGTCCTAGTGTGATTTTAATAACTCGTGACAGTCTAGTATGTCATCGATCAAAACCTATAACTTTAAGACCATGAAGTCTGCGTGTTAATCTTGCATAAAGACTCTTGCTGAACTGTTGTTAATTGAGACAATAATCATGAAAACGGCAAGACTCATATAGCCCATTCTGCAACCTATAAGCTAGGTTTTCTCACACCTCTTAAAAACTCTGTGGTGCACGCAGGATTTTTGTGCACTGGCACCCACACAACTACAGCATGGATGAGTCACTGCACCGTGCAGCTTGGAACTTCGTCCTTGCGCAGCCCAAAACTCTAACCCTTCCCAGTGCACTTTTACCAGTCCTTAGTTCACTAAGGCCTTTGAGACTCTCTCCCATAAGATCTTCTCAGAGAAGCTACTGATGTATGGGCTGGAGGAGCAGCGAGGTGGATTGAAACCTGGCTGAATGGCCGAGCCCACAGGGAGGTGATCAGAGCCACAAAGTCCAGCTGGAGGCTACTACTGATCCAGGGGTCAACACTGGCTCCAATCCTGTTTAGCATCTTTGTTAATGATCTGGATGATGGGGCAGAGCCTACCCTCAGCAAGTTTGCAGATGACACCAAACTGGGACATTGACAGGCTGGAGAAATGGGCTGAAAGAAATCCTATGAAGTTCAATAAGAAGTGCAAAGTCCTGCACTTGGGAAGGAACAACCCCAGGCACCACTATATGCTGGGGGCCAGCCAGCTGGAAAGCAGTTTGGCAGAAAAGGACCTGGGGAGTCCTGGTGGACACCAAGTTGAACACAACCAGCAATGTGTCCTTGCAGCAATGCGGGCCAGTGGTATCCTAGGCTGGATTATGCAGAGCACTGCCAGGTCAGGGGAGGTGATCCTTCCCCTCTGCAGTGGAGAGGCCACACCCTTGCATATTTGGCTGGAGCACCTCTCCTGTGAGGAAAGCCTGAGAGAGCCTGGACTGTTCAGACTGGAGAAGGCTTAGGAGGATCTTATCAATATACAACTACTTGAAGGGAGGGTGCAAAGAGGATGGAGCCAGTCTTCCCACTGGTGCCAAATGACAGGACCAGAGGCAATGAGCATAAACTGAAATACAGGAGACTGTCTGAACATCAGGAAACACTTTTTTCCTGTTAAGAGTGATCGAGCACTTAACAGCCTGCCCAGAGTGCTGGTGGAGTCTCCATCCTTGGAGGCAGTCAAAAGCTGCCTGGACGTTGTACTGGGCATCGAGCTCTGGGTAGCACTGCTTAAGCAGGGGGGTTGGACTAGATAGCTCCGGAGTGGGAAGGAGGTTCCCACCTCGACCTCTCTGTGATGCTACAACAAAAAGGACCTTCCTCCAGGAATCTCCCCATCTGTGAGACTCTAAACCGCTGAAACTCTCCACGCCACGAACAGAGCCCTGGCTAACCAGGGAGCGGCTCTTGCCCTCCACACTCCTGCTGTCACCCCACACGGGGTGTACCCTCCTCACGGCCGGCTGCCAGACAAGGTTTCAACGCCGAACTCTTCGGCTGCCA
>NW_008599406.1:0-3587 GCF_000691845.1 Merops nubicus
CTCTTATATAGAAGATAAGATATATATATATAAGAAGGCAGTAATCTATATCTTGGATGGATACAACAGGATAATATGGATAAAGAGAAATATTTTCCATCCATAAGGAGATAAAATGCATTAAAAAACCTCTGCTCAAATGCCTGGTTCTAAGAAACTTCCAGCCAGGTGCCCACAGATTTTTTCCTAGAAAAAATGACATTTTTTGGTTCATTTTTTTTAGTTTTCTAGGGAAAATAGCAATTTTTTTTGCAGCTTTCTCTGTCTTGGAGTTACTCATGGGGGTTAAATCTAGCTGAGGTGTGCCAAGGCTGTATGAAAAATGGAGTGTTTGGGGAAAAATCACCTTTTTTTCAAAAAATATAGAATAAAAAAGGTGGTTGATTGAATTCCAAAGCATGAGTGTTGGGTTTTTTGCTGGGAGGGGTGTGAAGGACACGGCCAGATGAAACACTCTGTGCTTGGGACAGATGAATTATCAGTCCAAAGAGATGTCAAAACCCCCCAAAAAACCCCAAATCTTGAGTTTTTCTTAGAGCTCAGGAACTAAAGGCACATTTTAGGTGGGATTTGGTTGACTTGGGGTTGCTGGAAGCATCACCCTGCTCTTGGCACAGATGTTTGGCAGGAAATTGAAGACAAAACCCAACTTTTGGCCAAAGTGTTGCCAAATATGAGTTAAATGATGGCAGCCAAGGACTTTTTTTGGCAGCAAAGCCCACACTGTGGTGAGGAACAGGGTTTGGTTTTAGCTAGTGGCCTTGGGTCAAGCCTACCCATCATCCCTGGTTTGGTTTTGATCCCCATCCTTGGTTGAATCCTACCAGCACGGTTGGTTTGATTCTAGCTCATGTCAGTCCTCAACGTGCTCCTTGGTGTGATCTTACCCAGCATCCTTGCTTTGACCCTCAGGAGCATCATAGAAGGGGCTTGGCTGAAGGGTCCATCACCCCCTTGTCCTGTCCCAAGAGACCCTGCTCAAATATCTGTCCCCAGCTTTCTTCTAAGTCCTGGAAGGCCACCAGAAGGTCTCTTGGCCATCTCCAGCTCCTGGCCAGCTCCTTACCCCCAGAACCCCCAAGTCCTTCTCCTCAGGGCTGCTCTCCAACCCTTCACCCCAGCCTGGGTTGATACCAGGGATTGTCCCAACCCAGGTGGAGGACCTTGGTGAACCCCATGAGGTGGGCATGGACCCACTTCTCCAGCTTGTTCAGGTCCCTCTGGGTGGAGCCCATCCCTGCTTTGGTCCCCTTCAGGATCCTTGCGTTGCTCCTCTCCAAGCACCCTTTGGTTTGATCTTCTCCAGCATCCTTGGTTTGATCTTCTCCACCATCCCTGGTTTATTCATCCCCATCATTTTAAACCTTGGTTTCCTTCTAGCAGCGAACCCCCAAGCTGAGGGACCTGGGGTTGGTTAGTCTGAAGAGGAGGATGCTGAGGAGAGACTTTCTGTCTCTCTGCAACTCCCTGAGAGGACCTTCTAGAGAGGTGGGTGGTGGTCTCTTCTCCCAAGTGACTAGTGATAGAACAAGATGGAATGGCCTCAAGCTGCTCCAGGGGAGGTGTAGGGTGGACATTAGGAAGAACCTTCTCCCTGAAGGGGTTGTCAGCCATGGGGACACGTTGCCCAGGAGGGTGGTGGAGTCTCCATCCCTGGAGGACTTCAAAGAACGTGTAGATGTGGTGGTGAGGGCCATGGGTCAGCGCTCCTCTCCTCTCCTCTCGGCCATTTGGGTGAAAAATCATCATGAAAAATAAATAATAATAAAAAATGAATGGAAACAGGTATAAAATAGAGCACAGCTGGGATATATTCTGGGTTACTCCTCTTCTGAATATTCCCCAAAATGGGAATAACAGAGATTATTGATTTCGTGCTCATATCAGATGGGGCTTTACAGGTGGACTGATGATTGCTCCCATATATATCATAGATCATGTGTTATATATATCATGTATTATATATCATATCTTATATATATCACATATATCTATCTCCTATATCTCCTATATCATATCTCCTATATCACATATAATGTCATATTTTGCATATGACACACAGTTGGTCTTGATGATCTTAAAAGTCTTCTCCAGCCTAAACAATTCCATGATTCCATATCATATCCTATCATAGTCTATCATATAATATCTATCAGATATAAAATATATCTATTTTTGTAACGTGTATGTAACATGTACAAAACATAACCATAGATAAGACAGATATTTATTGGAAGGAAATATATCATTTCTCAGCATAACATCCATAGGTAGGTGAAGAATAGAGAAGATTTATTGTTCTCATATCTTAACATATCAATAATATATAGCAAGTGTATAATGTAATGTGTATATTCTAACATAAATTATTATTATTCCACATATTATATATTCCAAAGTATTATTATTCCATAAATGTATAGAATGGAGTGGAATGGAACGGAAAGGAATGGAATAGAATAATATATGATATAATAATATCATATTATATCTTAATATGAGGACTAGAATATGATATACAATATAACAGAGAACATAATTTTTTATAATTCTTTTTTATCTAGACATATTATATATTATTCCCATTGAAACATATATAGCCCTATTTATTAATAATAGAGATTTATTTTCCCCATATATATCATATCATGTCATGTCATATATCATATACCATATACCATATACCATATATCATATATCATATATCATATATCATATCATATAATATCATATAATATCATATATCATATAATATGATATCATATAGATCATATCATGTATCTTATATCTCATATCTAACAGATCATATCATGTAGTTTCATATATGTATCTCTCAGGTATCCTAGAGCAAATAATTGATTTCATACATCATCTCATTTAGTGTAATTTCATATATGATATTTATCATGTATTCTACATTATTTAATGTAATTTCATCTATGTCATGTAATGTCATTTCATATACAACATAGACGTGATGTATAGAATAAATAACAGCACATATTGAGCTATTAATAGACATAGATATCATAGATATGAATATTGCTATACACTATATAATACAATCTGTATATATTATTTATCAACTCTGTAAGGCAGAAATGGGCAATATCTTACTGGATTCACTCCCCCATCTCTATCCCAATTTCACCATCCAGCCCTTTCCCCTCCAAAAATCCCATCAGGAGGAACAGATCCCCCCTAGAGCTGCCCCTGTCCCCCAAAACTGCCCCTTCCCTGCTCCTGGAGCCACCCAGCTCTGCCCTGCACCAGCCTGGCCTGCAGTTCCTCCTCAGCTGCCTCGGGGCTTTTTCCTCTGGGATTCTCCACGCTTTTTTTGTTGCTTTTCCTGCCTTTTCTCTGCCTTTCCCTTGCTTTTCTGCCCTTTTTTGGCCTTTGGGGGCCTTTTTTTTGCAGGGGTTTTGGCTTTTTGTTTCCTTTTTTTTTTGCTTTTCTTTCTTTTTTTTTTTCCTTTTTCTTTTTTTCTATCCTTTTTTTCTTGTCTCTCCCTTTTTTCCTTCTCTTCCCCTTTTTTCCTTCTCTTCCCCTATTTTTCCTTCTCTTCCCCTTTTTTCCTTCTTTCCCTT
>NW_008599406.1:3615-6774 GCF_000691845.1 Merops nubicus
TTTTCTTTTTCTTCCCTTATTTTTCTTCTTTCCCTTATTTTCCATTTCTTTCCCTTATTTTCCATTTCTTTCCCTTATTTTCATTTTCTTTCTTTCTTTTTACTTTTCTTTCCCTTTTTTCCTTTTCTTTCCTTTTTTCTTCCTTCTCTTTTTCCCCCTTATTTCCCTTCTCTTTACTTTCAATTTTTCCTTTTTTTCTTTCCTTTTTCCCTTTTTTTTTCTTTCCCTCTTTTTTCTTCTTTCCCTTATTTTCCTTTTCTTCCCTCCCTTTTTTTTGCTGTTCTTTCCCCTTTTTAATTTTTCTTTGACTTTATTTTCTTCTTTCCCTTATTTTGCTTTTCTTTCCCTTTTTGCTTTTCTTTCTCTTTATTTCCTTCTTCCCTTTTTTCCTTTTTTTCCTTTCTTTCCTTTTCTTTGCCTTTTTTCTTTTCTTTCCATTATTATTCTTTCTGTTTCCCTCTTTTCACTCCACCTTCACTCATTTTTTTTTCTCTTTCAAACTTATTTTCCTTTTCTTTCCCTTTTATTCCTTTTCATTTATTTTCCTTCCTCCTTTTCTTTGCTTTTTTTTCTTTGCCTTCTTGCTTCTTCTTTCTGCACAGGCCTGCAAGTGGCCAGGCCTCCCCTCCCAGCTAGGAATTTGGGGTGAAAAACACCATTTTTTGAACCCTGGGGCTCATTTCTCCCCCAAGTGAGTATTTTTTGGGGGGTAAGGGGGATATTGCTGCAAAGGGAAAGCATCACCTGGGTCAGTAACCTGTGATTCCTTCTGTGCCTGACAGAGCATCCTACAAACATCCCCAAATTCCCCAAACCTGAGCTTTTTCCCCTCAAAATGCAGCAGGATCGTGACCTGGTTACTTTAGAGGATTGAAATTGAGCAGAACCTCTTTATTTTGGGTAAAAAGAGAGTGGAAATGGTCATTTTTGGAAACAATGGGGCACCGTGTGGTCTCTGACACCTGGAATTTCACAGCAGGGAGTGGGGAGTGGGGTGTTTAAAAAAAAATTGGCTGGAATTTGGCAGGAAATTTAATGTGCAGATTGAATTGGGAAAACTCCCAACACGTTCAATTGCAAAATCCACAAAGGCTGAAGTGGAAGAGCTGTGAACACGTTGGGTTGCAAAATCTGCCACAAGGTTGAATTGCTAAAACCTTGAGGAAGTTGTGAGGATGATTGCAGTGTCCCTGAGATGATTGCAGTGCCCTGCATCCCAAAGTCTTCATTGCATCCCAAATTCTTCGTTGCATCCCACAGTCTTCATTGCCTACCAAAATTTTCCGCTCCGTTGCATCGCAAGGTCTTCATTGCATCCCAAAGTCTTCAGCTCCATTGCATCCCAAGGACTTCGTTGCATCCCAAAGTGTTTGTTGCATCCCAAAGCCTTCACTGCATCCCAAGTTTTTGACTGTATCCCAAAGTCTTCACTGCATCCCAAATTCTTCAGCCCCATTGGATTGCACACCCTGCAGCCCGTTGCAGTGCATCCCCCTCCAAAAACTGCAGGCAGGTGGAGTTGCAGCCCCTCCAGCATGTTGGGTTGCTCTGCACAACCATCCAATGAACCCGTTGGGTCGCTGAGCTTGCAACAAGTCCCTCTGGAAAAACCTGGGAATGCTGGATTGGAAAAGCAGCAAAAAAGTAAAAAATGTGGAATTAGAAAGTCTTTAAAGAACGTTGGGTTGATTGGGGTGGTGAAACCTTCAAGCACGTCCCACAAATGTGTTTGGTTGTGTCACAGAACCTGCCAACGGGTTGGATTGTGGAATTCCCCAACGTGTTCCATGGGAAAGCTGGAAAAAAACGTTGGGTTGAGGAAATTACAACTATATTGGGTTAAAAAATCTGCATATTCAGATTTTATATCAAACCCAACCCTACCCTCAGGTGCCAACATAGAGCTGGGTTGTTGGTGTTTCCAAGAAATGAGTAACTCCATGTTCTTCTGACATGAGGTTGGCCTCAAGAGTTGGACTTGCTGATGTACTTCTAGGTCTCTTCCAACTAGAACAATTCTGTGATTCCCTGAGGAATGAATTCCCTCTTCTAGTTTCCCTTTGGAAATTCCATGAGGAGCAATTTCTTCAAGTTCTTGAAATTTGCTCCAAACCCCCTCAAAAGCACCAGAATGTGGGATTTAAGGACCAAAATTAGTGCAAGGTATTTTCAGATTCTTCTGTGTTCTCTAAAACACACCAAAAATCCCCCGAAACAAATGAAATCAGATAATTTGTGCTGGAACAATCTCATTTTCCCTCCTTTGTATCAGTTTTAAACACTGGTTTGGGATGTGGCTTCGTGGGCTGAGCTGGAAGCCAAGGAACTTGAGAAAATGAGGAAAAATAACCCAAATTTTCTATGGCAGTCAAGCTCCTGCAATTCCTTAAAATGGCAAAAATGGAGGATTTTCACAATTGGACTTTTTGGACTTTGTGGTAGGTGGCTTGTGTTTGGAGGAGAAGATAAAAAATTTTGGTTTTATGATGGAAAGGGCTGTAAAACGCCAGAAGTTTGCTTCTATACCCCCAAAAAAGGGGAATTTCACCCTAAATTATTCCAGGAATTTAGGGAAAATCTAAATTGAGTTGATGTTGCTGCGCTCTCCTAAAATTCAAACCTTATATCTATTAGTTAATTTCATTTGAAATTTTAAATAAAAAATTTGGAATTTTTAGTTTTTAATTTACGTGATAAAAGATTAATTTTAATAATTTTAACTAGAAATTGAAAATATTAAAATTATTTAATGACAATTCTAAATTCTAAACTAATTTCTAAATTCTAAATTAATTTCTAAATTAAGTAGTACTTTTTTCTTTTGACAGGGGAAGTTTCTTCGTTAACCACCTCCTGGCAACTGGTGAAACCCCCAAATTAAGCAAAAATTAAAGATTTTTTTTTGCCTTACTTTCCCTTATTTTCTCTTTTGCCTGCCTCAAACAAGGTTGTTGGCATAGAAACAGCCTTTTGTGGAAAGGTCACCTGCAAGGAGGGTGGTTTAGGTGTAATTCAAGGAGATTACAGGGGATTAGGAGGCACTTAAATATCTATTTTTGAGAGAGGGAGGCTGGGTGTGTAGCCTGGTGTACATATATATCTAGAGATACCCATGTGTCTCTGCATACCTATATATATATTTCTACACATACTTTATAT
>NW_008599407.1:0-45727 GCF_000691845.1 Merops nubicus
GCTTTATGGAAAAGGAAAGGGAATGATTACAGAGGGACAGCAGGAGCCACAAAACAGCACTTTTATTTTTCAAAAACTTCCCATAGCTTGGCAGAGCAGATGACAGAAGTTAAAACAGCACTTTGCAATTTTCCATTCTTTCTTTCCACACAATTCTTCTCTATAACTGCAATTAGGATATTTATTTCCCTGTTTTGTGCTTTTTCAACACAGAACGTCAAATGTTTTGGTAGCAGATAGGAAAACATGGCTCTTATCTCCATACAAATATAAGAATGGATCCTTTGCAGGACTAGACCCAGGTATTTGTGATGCTCAGAGCCACCATTACTCTATTACCTAAATGTCTTGCATTAATGGATTTCTCCTTGCATCACTTGAGTGAAGAGAAATTCAGTGTTGAATTACAGTTCTCATCTTATAGACAGAGAACTGAATCTTAGAGGAATTACAGCACTGACTGGGAGCACACAGGACCTGTGCAGATCAGCAATCACAATCAAAAGCAATGCAGACACATAAAAAGGAACCAAATCTGCCTCCCCATGTACCTCTGCCTACCACCTATAGGGACCAGATTTCCCTGAGACTCTTCCCTGGCCAGACCCACACAAACAAGATTTCAAACCACTACCCAATAATCTCAGAGTCACACTGAAATCTATAGCTGACAGAAAATAAAAAAAAATGCATGGCTTCAAAGCTGCCAACAACATCAATTTATACCTGCTGAGAATTTGGCCCAATCCATTCACTGCATCCAATTACACAGACGATAAACTACTAAAATTGTCAGATATTATATATCTTTAATATAAGATCAAAGCAGTCTTCTAGACTGCAAGATCTTAGGGAATTTCTCTCTACTGGATTGGCAAGGAAAAAAAAATGGTTAGCGTGAGGCAAGGATTATCATTTTGCAGTAGTGCTACTAAATTTACTAGAAAGAGGGAATTTCCTTCATGAGGAAATACACTCTCATGAGAAATTACTTATGAAGAAACTCTTCTCCAGCTCTTTGTTTCCATCAGATACCATTCAGAATCTCCTGGAGAAGATACTGATTAACAGCAATTTTCCCAGACCCATGTGAAGTCTGGCTAGGGAATGATAGTACCAGGCCCCAGCTTAAGGTGATTTTGACCTTCAGCTTTTGGCCAAAGGTATTGATACAGCTCAGTGGCATAGACTTTTTTCTTGATAAAGACAAAAATTATTATGAAAAAAAAAAAAAGCTTGGAAAATCTGTCTCTAGCATGAGGTATATAAAGCAGGAGTTGATCAACCTCAAAATGTAGCCAGCCTTCCCATAGCACTGTGCCCATCTGAGTGCTAAATGAACACAAAACTGAGTGACTAACATCCCTGCAAAGTCAGGAAGCATCCTTACGCCCCCTTCTCAAAACTCTACACCAGCATTTTGGCCCCAGAGACACCAGTGGTAAAATCCTCATTGATTTCAGCAGCGCCAGAAGTTCACCTAGAGAATTTAGATGATTCATGTAAAGTCCACACACACCTAATCAATGGCTGAAGCAGAAGAAGATCTCAATCTGTGTAGGAGGAGGTGCTTTGGTGACACAATGATTTGCAATTGCAGTGCTTTGGTAATTCTGCTCTGCTTCTGGTATTGAAGGGATTGTGTAATCCCATTTTTCTTTCTTTCTCAGAAAACTGTTCTCTGTTAACATTGTTGTTAGCCTGTTGTAGTTATTAGCCTCTCACAATGAAAATAGGGCTTTATTTATTAAAACCCAAAAAAGACAGTCTGTGTGCCTGTTTCACTTCCTGTGAGAGTTTGATCAAATTTAGCTTTACAAATGCAGAAATAATTCCATCCTGAAGAGAATCCAGAGACTCTGTGTGTGTGTGATGTCCATTGCTTTGTTTCAGAACTGCAGGAAATAGAGGCTCCATTTCCCAGCACCAACTCTTCCTCCTTAACTAAAGAAGCACATGAAACCTTTTCACAAAACTTCTCATCTTCTCCCAGCCTGAAGGCTTTTCCAGTCATCTCTGGCTCTAGGTCATGTCCTTCTAGTGTCTTGTCAGCTTTCAGATTGTCTCACCTTTTCATTCCTGTTTTCCTTTGCACTTGCTCATTATCTCTCTCCTTCATTCTCAGCAATCTAGTCTTTGGTTTAGGTAAATGTCAACTTTTCTCTCTACTGGCATGAAATGATATTTTAACATTTGTGCTCTTGCTTTGCCTCAACTCATAATTAAAATGATCCAATTAGTTATTTCATTAAAGTCAATAGCCAGACTGCTAACAGAATCTTTTAGTATAATTTAACATCAGCATACAGTGCAATGAAGGTGTCCAGCACTTAACATATGCCAGCATCAGCTGAAACAGATACCAGTAAGCTCTGAATCTAACTGAAAACATTTGACACCACTGAGCTGAGAAAGGATGTTTTACGCCAGTTGCTGTAGTTTAAGTGTCTGGGACCGAGTATTCCAGTGCCTGCACTCAACAGTATCACACAAGTTGTCTTAGCTTCTGTTCCAGATGTCTGAATCTAGCAGAACAGCCATCTGGTATGAATCGAGATTGCTTTAACGTACTTCACACCCTCCTGGTCCTAGTAGTGGCCCTTGGGCTGTCTGCTCATGGTGTTGGTTAAAACAGGCTCAAGATTATCATTAGACATCCATGAATAGCCAGCAAGCAGCACTGCTTTGCCCATGACCTCCTTTTCCCTCATGGGACCTATCACAAGACCTCTAATATGAGAGCTGGGTAGAGCCTTTCATTCAAAATTACTGTATTGACTCAATGCCTTGGAGAGATCCGGGCGGGTTATGGAAAGGCACTAAAACAGCTGTACTGTAATGAGAATGGATCTGGCTAGTGACACACATGTGCTGAAAACTTCCATGGAGGGCTGGGTTAGCACACGTGGGAGAATGAGGGCTTTGGTATTTAACACTTGTTTTATTCTTTGCCTTTGTAAAAATGAACCATTTGATACTGATATATTCTTTGCCTTTTCAGAAATGAGTGACTCAGTACTGGTAACAATAACTGAACCCCGTGTGCCTTCTGAGGGACTTGGTATCCTTCTCTAAGTGTGCCCTATAAAGGGCAAAGCTAATTTCACACAGACAAATCTGACTATTAATGATCATACTGGGCTCTTGCTGTCCCATGTGGGACAGGGGAGCTGGGACAGAGAGTGAAGAAGCCTCTTGGACAGCTAAACTGTGTTCATATTGCCTTCAGGGGGATGGCAAACCACCACCCATATGCTCTAAACCCACATTAGCCAACCTTGCCCCTCTGGCCTCCAGCATCAGTAAATAGGACAGTGAGTAACAATCAGGTGCTCTGCACCACTGGTACAATGGAAGGCCATAATACTGTAACTGTGTATCCCCAATGTCCATACTAGTCTCATGTGAAAAGTCCTCCTTGTCCTTTACAGGTTACCCAGAGAGGCTGTGGTATCTCCAGCCTTGGGTATATAAAACTCAGCTGGAGTGGACCTCAAGCAAACTGACCCAGCTTTGAAACCAGCCTTGCTTTGAGTAGGTTGAATGAACTAGAGACCTCTAGAGGACCTTTCCAACCTGTAGTAATCCCCAATTCTGAAATACATTTGTAAGAAAATTTTAATGTCCAGAGTACACAGGCAAAGAGCAACACTTTAATTTTCAATGGCATAAAAGATGGATCTGAAGGCTTCTACATTTGAGCTCGTGACCTTCTTCAGGTTTTGAGTTGAAGAGCTACCAGGTTTTTTTGTGAATGATGCTTTTTGGAAGGCAACATGTAATGCACTTCAAAAACTTAAAAGAACAGCAAAATATAACTGAATCCGTCAGCAGGCAGACTCAGAATTTGGTTTTACAGCTGTTTTTCCAGAAGGCTTTACTCTGAGATTTCCTGCCATCCAATGGTGGAAAAGAAACAGTCCATATAACATATGTGTGTAGTCAAAGCTGCTTGACCTTTGTCAATCATACATTCATAGAAAAAAACTCATGATAGATGGAGACAACAGTGACAGAAATTGTTCAGCACATAATTCCAATCATAGCCCACTCATGGACAGTTTGTGAACAGAAGGAAAAAAAAAGAAAAGTAACATTTCTCAGAGAAATTACTGATAGCAAATACTCTCCCTACTCTGCCTGTTCCCTGCTCTCCTCACAGCTTGGAGGAAGGAAGGCTGATGTATCAGCCAGGCTGCTGCATTAACTGTCACTCAACAAATGAGCAAATCATTATATTTTTCAAACTCTGCATGCAAGCAATCTTCAGGAACATGCAGATTGACCTCACTCTCCTGTAACTCTTGGAATGTCTGCAAATAGGTCTGGTACCATTTAATTTAAAGTTGGTTTTATCACTTTTATGGTGGACACGCATTCCTTGTTTTTTTAAAAAATAAAAAGCTAAATTCTTTTTGTGTAGCTTAAATCTGCACAAATATCTATAATGGTGTCATTAAGCCTAAATAACAACTATATTTAGACCAAAACTATAAACAAGTCTGGTTTTGTACTTTAAATGCACATTTTTATGTAAGCCATGATTACACAAGGACTTTAAATCTTACATATGCTGTTACTCCACCCTTCCTTCAGACTTGTTTAATGATCCCAAAAAGCATGAATTTGTACTCTGGGACATACAGGATGCACTGTGATCTAATAGAGAGTTGAAAACAAACAAAAAAAAAAACAAACCCCAACCTCCAGAAATTGTCTTCACTGAGTATACAGATCAGACAAAGATCTGGATGTGGACTACTCACAGATGAATTTCCTTACAAGATCTTGGTTATTCCTGGATTTCATGACATTATTGAATAGGGATGGGACCACTCACCATCTGAACATCAGTCTTTGAATATGCTTTCACCTGAGCTCCAAACATTGTGGCAAAATGTTAATCTATTGGACTATGTATTCATAATATTGCAAATAATTCTGAAGGACTCTCAGTGCAGTTGGGGATATGATTTTGAACTGAAACAGAAGCAGACAGTGCTCTAAGACCCTACCTGGTACTCCTGAACTGCATTTCTTGTCAGCAGATCATCACTGGCCTTTGTTAGTTTCTTGTGTTCCACATTCCACATTCAGCTTCTCTTTCTCCTGGCCAGATCCCTGCACAAGTCCACTTCTTTCTGTGAGACAACATCTTTTCCAGGGGGAGGCCAAATTTCTTTCATCTCATTCCACTATCCCCAGCACTGGCCAGAAGTGGATTCCTAAGAAAGAGAAAGAACTGAGTCAGTATGTGCTGATATTTGCTCAGATTCTGTAACTTGTCTTCTAGGAATTCCTGACCCAGACGTTGTGTCTATGTATTTAATGGTCTTTAGCAGATATTTTCTTCAATGAATCTTCCTAATCACTTCCTGAACCCATGTGAATTTTTAACAACTACAGCATCAATGGAAGAAATTTCACAGCCTAACTAAGCATTACACAAGGGACTGTATCCTCCTGTTTGCTCTGGACCTGCAATCTGCAGCCTGCTAGACTCATCATTATCCCCTAATTCTTACATTGGAAGAGGACGTGAAGAAAACTCTCCTCTTTCATTTTCTCCATATCACACAGGTTTTAAAAGGCCTCTTTAAAATTCTTCCTCTGCTGTTCCGTTTTGAGGGAGAAGAAACTTGGTCTTTTGATCATCCCTCACCCAGTTATCCCTTGCTGTGTCACCTCTTCCATGCCTTCCAGTCCTACTGTACTTTTCTGAGATAGGTGAGACACAACTTCATAGAGTCACGAGGATGGGAGCAGTGTGGAATTACACAAGTATAACAAAGCTGTCTCTTATGCTGTCAAGTCCTTTTTCCAACATCTGATCTATGTTTTTGACCCCTATGGAGCAGCACAGTTATGTTTTCATACAAAACATTATTCTACCCTTAAAACTTTGGTCCTAATTGATAATAAACAACTTCTCTGCACATGCCCCAACATCTCCTAATCTATGCATGATTCATTTAATTCAATTCCTACATTTAGTTCACCTGATTTTGAACCCATGTTTATTCTTGCATGTTGATCCTGCATAAGATGGTAGTTGCTGTCTTCTGTCCACTAAGAAAAAAAAAACACAACCAAAACCAAAAACAATCCCACCTTTTTTTTTTCTGCTACAGAACTCCAATAGCTAATGGAACATTTTATTTGCACAGAAGAAATGTGAGAGTCTCCAGAGGGGCTTAAAACTACTGGCATGCTGACTGGAAAAGATGAAGCACAACCTGCAAAACCCACACAGAAATGTTCACCTGTGTAAAGCAGAAATTTCCACTATTGCTTTCTATTAAGCATGAACATAAAGAAGTTTACACCTTGCCTCACACAGACATGTACTTCTGAGAAGTGTAGCTGCAAGATCTGAAAGGAAATTAAATACAGATTAATGATTAGGTTGCTGAGAAAGTTTTGCATGGCTCATAATGGACGTGGCACAGAGCAGCACCATCTGTGAATCAATCAGGAAAACATGGGATGTGCAAGCACCCAGCCAGAAGCATGGCTGGGTCAAGATTGTTCCTCTGATTGTCTTCTTGCCCACTGGTGGTGATGGGAAGAAAAACATACCTAGAAAATTCAAAAATGTACAGTTTTTGAGAGAAAAAAGTCAACAATAAGTCTACCCAGTCTTAGTGGGCAGGATGGAGCCCTGGGTGTTCCTCCACTGAGCTTCACCTTCTGTCATTTTCTTCAGCTGCTCTATTTAGTTCACTGCCCCGTTTTTGTGAAATGCTGTTAAAAAGAGCATGAGGTATAAGCAGCAATGGATTCACTGAACCACAAGGCAGGGTGGCCACCTGAGAACCCCTTCAGCTGCATGGCAACTATTAATGTGGCATGATTCTAAGAGTCTTTTTTAAATGAATGCCACCACCTTCCTTATAGCTTCTCTGAGTCTTTCAGTCAATGGAAAGCAATCCTTTATCACACTATAAAGACAAAATCCTTGAAAGGTTACAGCTTAAGCTTGTTATTCAGGCAGACATTTCAATCTCGCCTAGCTTTAGTCTTTTATATAGAACACACAGTGAAGCTTGACCCAAGATTAAGCAAAAATGGCCAGATCAAAACTGGAGCAAGAAATCTCCTTGATCTCCATGAGTACTTTTGTGTACTGTTCTTCAAATCCCATTTATGTCTGAGGATAGAGAGGTTGTGATATAGCAGCCGTTCTGGATACAAATTTGCCTAAAATTTGGGCCACTCACTGACCACAGGAAGCGTGGCTGTTCTGCAGATGGCTCCAGCCAGACCGTGCTGGCACGGGGAGTTCCATGATCAGAAAATGAGCAATGTGAATTCTCCAAATGCACATTTACTAAGTTAAAGGATGCTTTTCTCCTAATACTTTTGTAATACTCCATTTAGCTCATCGTTATGGATAGCGTTGGCGGGGAGGGAGGACATGAACCACACTGTCACAGAGATTGCAGGCCAGCCTTCTAGGTCTTTCAGCAGAAAGGCTGATCTTCTTTCAGAACACCTCAGACCCATAAAGCATTTCAAAACACTAGGCTGTTCTGTCTGCATCTGCTGAATGGAGAAATGAATTTGGTGAGCTCAGAGAATACTGGAGGAAAGTCTGCCAAACCACTGAGCTGGCAAAGATTTTGCTGAGGACTTCAGCAACTTGCAGCTGGCCAAAGGCCTGCTATTTATCTAATTTACTGACAACAATGTTAGGTTATTTTCCTTCTTCATGCATCAAGATGAAGGATACTGTAATGTACTTGGGCTGTAGCCCCATGAAAGACAGCAAAGATTTGATTTGCTCATTTTACATCTTCCCCAAAACTCTTGACAACAGGTTTCCTCTTGCTCTAAAAGCAAATGGTTCTGGGATATATAAATACTAGATTAGCTGGGTTTTTTGTATACCTGCAGTTTCCTTCAGAGGTCATACAGGACATTGTGTCCTTGGGATTTCCACTGTGATCTAATAAGTAAAAGTACTTCAGAAATTCTGAATGCTCTGAACTGAACTTAGCTGGGTATTAGCCAGTCAGTCAGAAGAAATTGAAGTCCTGGAAAATACAGGCAAGTATCTCATCCAACTATTCAGAGTGCTTACTGAAGCCTGGAAATCTGTCTTCATTTCTCTTTTCTGCCTGAGAAGGACACTGGAGCCCACATCTGCTATCCATAAAATAACCCTCATGGTTTTTACCTTCTGGGTAAGGTGACAGAGCAGCTCCATCCACTGCCTCTGTTAGAGCTGTTACACATGGCAGAATTAAAAACCAAAACAAACAAAAAAACCACACCTATCCAAACCAGATTCACTCAGCACAAAGACAAGAATGAAAATGAATCACTAATTGAGTGATGAGTGTATTCTACTGGGAGGGAAAGACTTTGAGGGTTCAGCTTCTCTTCAGAAGACTCTAGTTATATATTTGTGTGATGGACACTTCTTCTCACATCCCAAGGCTTCCATCACTCCAACACTGCACCAATTACCTGCCAATCAGACTATCAGATTAGTATACACACTTTTTTTGGATGCCACCTCTGGTTTCCATAGAAACAGTTTTAAGCCTCATCCTCTCTCAATTAGGACTTTTTATAATTTCCCCACCCTTATGAAATAATTTGTGGTTCCCATGGTAATCACTGAAAATTTGTTATCTCTCAAGTACTGCTTTTTAATCAGAAGCTTCACCAATAGAGATGTCCTGCTGGAGCAGTAAAAGGGACAAGAAGGTTCTAATCCTCTTTTTGATTGAGGAGTGTGTCCTTTACTCATCCATAAGGCCGTGTAACACAAATCCCTACCAAGCCTTCTGACTCTGTCATCAAGACTCCCTTTTGACTGGATCACAGCTCTGTGCACTCTCACACAAAACAAGTGCCAATAGTCCAACTGTCCCATGTACATTCATTTCACATTCAGGTATTTAAAACATCACATAGCCAATGCAAACCAAAATTTTATATATCTATCTACACATATACACACATTTATAATGCATTTTATACACTTCCCTTCAAACACAGGTGGTAATTCCCATCACTGTAAATATGCCAATCCACGATAGCATGTCCTTCTCCAGTCCCAGCCTCAGAAGGCTTCCTTTGACAAGGAATGCAGCAGTGTAGGTGATCTCAGACCCTTTTTTTTTTTCAAAAATCAGCCCATATTGCTCTTCCTCTATGAGAGTACTGCCTCGTGTCCTGCTCTGACCATTTTATCAAGGCTTGCAGATAACATCCTCTGGCCTTTCTGACTCAACTCCAGCATTTCAGCAGCTTCTGTCTTTGTACATCTGTGGTGCTGCTGGACACCTCTCCATCAAAACATTAGTTGCATTTGCCTCTTGCAGCTGATTCTGGAGATCTTCCTGTAGTGAGTGACACAAAACTATGCTGCAAGTTTTGGTTTAATATAAAACATAGATACGTGCACATGTGTCTTCTGGATGTACAAAGCATCACTTTATGTGGTAAAATCCCATCCTGTCCAGTTCTAGTGAAGGCAGAACTTCAGCCAGGAGTTTCAAGTTGAGAGAGGGCTACTGGAACCAGCTATTGTGATTTCCAGGCAGCAGCTACTGCACTGAGCTTCTCCTTCCTCTTTGAAATTAGCAACATATTTTGGAAAGGTATCTACTCTTTACTGAAAAAAATAGTGAAAGACATTTTTCCTCTACAGAACTGTCCCAAGTAGTTAGTTAGTAGAGGTAGTTTTTTTTTCTTGCAGTAAAATGTTCCACGTGGCACACATTGATCCTACAGAAACTACTAATTTCTGAATCCTTGTGTGTTCAATGCTTTTATGCTCCTGCTCCCTTATCAGTATATATCATCCCACCACGACATCTCAGTCATATCTTCTTTTTAGGGAGAATCATGCTGTGTCTTTACAACATGGAATTTCTTTCTCAGCCTGACATGAATCCAGGGTCTGGGCTGGTGGGATATGATTTCAGATGTGACTATATTAAGTTCTGGGGTCTAAACCCAAGCCCTCAGTTAAGGTTGAGCTATGGATGATGTCCACTACCAGGCAGGAGAAACCCTCCTCTTGGTTTTCTCTCAGGGCCTGGCCAGCCTTGGGTGAAAACTAATTAGGAAATTACCTCCAGGTGTCCTGCCCTTAAAGTTAACATCCCATGTCCTGCCTCTAGAGTTAATGTTGTAGAAGCTGGCTCTGCATGCAGTGAATGGGGGGAAGTTTATCTATGTAGTGGGTGCTCTATGTAGGTTTTGCTGTTATTGGAAGGACTTCCTGAGTGTCCACTGTAAGTAGAGTCCCCAGCAATGGTGGGACAAGATCAAGACCAGGACAGAATGAGGGTTATATATGTAATGTGGCTTTTCCTTGGCAATTACTGTATGATTTGGATTGGACTGATGACCTGGCTCACTCCTTGCCCCCCTTATTGGGTTTCTAACTCAGCTCAGTCCTTTCTTTGTTACCTGGTGTACCATGAGCAACTTTATCAGTCTGTGTGTTCCTCCTGTTGTCAATCACACCATATCTTCCCTGTATTATTTGGAGTGGAATGGTAAAGACTGGCCTTTATATTTACTGTTAATGGCCTTGTCTTTCATGCCAGGCCAAGATTATTCATATAATCTTCTTCATTCAAACGTGATATGAATATCACTACATACTGGAGATGACATATGCATTGGGACCTCTCTACAAATGGAGAATGCCATCTGCAGCACTGCAGAAATAGTTAATTGATAGAGAAAATAGATAGTTCACAAGAACCTCCTGCAGAATTGCTCTATTTTGTTCATCAGATCAGGTTATCTCCCATGCCCATAGACGCCTGAGGTTCATAGTTTGTCCATTCACCATCCCAGGAGCTGCTCTTTATGCTTCAAAAGAAGATAAATTTTCAAGCTGGGATACTAGCTGCCTACGAGAAAGCTTCTTCCACATCCCTGTTCTCTCTGTGGTTGGCTACAGTCAGAGATTTCCCACCAGACAAAACTGTGATTACCTTAGTCTGTATAACTGGTAGGCTTTAGGAACTGTTCATTAGTAGTAAGCAGGGTTTAATTCTGTTTTAAAGCTGTATATAGCATTTAAAACCACACAATCCTAGAGTTGTTAAGACACATCAGAATTAAAAGAAAGATCTGTAGCCCTGTATTCAAAAAGAGAAGGCATCTTGAAGCATTTGACATTTTGCTGTGTCAAAGAAGGTTAAATTAACATCTGATAATCATGCAATTGAACACTGGTAACCATGTGATAACCAAGCAAAGGTATTTGGAACCTATAGCAGATCAAAGAGCAGCAAAAACATTTCCTTTCTTTATTGAAAAGCCAGTGTGATGTCACACTCTTCAAGGGCCTTGCAAACAAGGTCTCAGAAGGAAGCAAATTGCCACAGAGGCTTGTTAGGAGCTTTGTTAGACACAGGCAGTAACCCCAGCTCAGAAAGAAAATAAGAATAATAAATAAAATAGAATTATTTTGGTGCTACTCCAGAAAGTCAGTAATTCGTGACAAAGAAAAATTCTCTTTCCACAAAACATCAAAGCTGCAAGTGGGTTTCAGAGGAGTCTAGTGTCTCTCCACCAACACACCTGATAGAAAGAGCCCATCTCTCAGAAAAAGGAATTGTCAAAAAGAAACCTCCCAAGAATTTTAAATTGTTCCAAGGCCAAGCTATCAGAGAGAGAGAGTTGCAATGCATTTATTGGTCTCCTGCCCCTGGTAGGTGAGGAAGGGCTCTGTATACCTGCTGAATGTTTGTGTGTGCATGTTTCACAGTGATACAAAACCAGAAGTACCTTTGCAAGGCGGTATGGAAAGCTTGTGGGGGTTAAGGGTTTGCCTCCACTTTCCACATCTTAGATACAGCTCTTTGAAAACCCCTGTTAAAAAGGACCTATTTATAGAAAGGGAGCTGTTTGGTGCCCGCTGTAGTGCCATAGCTTGCTTCCATCACCAGCTGTCCTGCTTCCATCCCATCCTCCATTACTTATGTCTACTTCACCCAACCTCAGCTTTACCCCCTTGGAAGAATTGCTCAGCCTGATGCAAATGAAAAAAAAAAAAAAAAAGGAACTAGGGATTAGGAAATCTAACTTTTAATTAACATCTTGAATTCCAGGTGAGTGTTAGTTCCTTGAATTGTCTGTGTTTAACAGGGTAAGCATTTTCTAGTCCCCCAGCAAGGTTTGGGAATAAGAACTGACAGAGGTGAATGATTCAGTAGAATATACACCTCAGTGACATGAAAAACAGGATAATGCAAATACTGTTTACCTAGAGGTAGGTTTCTACAAGGCTGAATTAACAAAATGACAGTGCTCCAATTAGGTTACCCTGATAGTTTGGCACTAAGCTGACTTGTGGATCTCAGGCTTTTTCCATGGAAGGATGTAGGCACCATAATACCTGCCTGATATGCAGGATGCCAGGCATCCCAGATCCAAGACCCAGCATCCAGTACTGATTCCCTGTAGCACTGAACAGGGAGACTGGATTCCTCTACATCTTTTTTTGATCCTTCCCTCACCCAGCCCTGGGTAGTGGGAGGGTTCCTCCATCTTCTCACAACTGAAATTCTTGAAGACCCCCAACTCTCCCTGAAGAAGCAACATAGATCCATGCTCTGAAAGACATGAGCAGGGGTTTCTTTCCGTTTTGGAGAACTGCTGTGCCACTCATAGTTGTAATTTCTATGTTAGTTAACAGAGATGTTTGGATCAGTGCCCCCATCAAAGCAAGAGATATCTTGCCCACATCCGTAAGTCCAAACTTCAGGAGAGGTTTCTACTCTTTATGTCAAAGGAATAAAGGAGCATAACATTCACTGCCCCACTGGGCACAAGACAACCATGGTCTGCTCTGACTTCATGGGAAAAGGGGAGGTCTGGGTTCATCTAAACTGTGAAATGTATGACCAGCCCTTGGAGGAAGATCAGAACATAGGTCTTCTGCTTCCCAAATGAGACAGAATTTAGACAATTTTCTGGGTACCAGATAGATTTTGGTGCAGATTCCAGCAGCACAGAACAAGAAACAAAGAACTTTTAGAACCAGGAAAACCTTGGTGTAAATAATCACTGATAGAACACGTGTATGTTTCTAGTGGGAGTAGAACACAAGGTTTCAAGACCACAGTTTTGGGGTTCGATTCTTCCTTTTCATGTTTGTATTCTTACTGCAAGGGTGACCTCCTGCTCTCCTTGCTCTCCAATATTATCTTCTGTAGTTAGTGAGTCCTTTGCAAAAGCAGATAACCTTTTATCCAGATCAACAACTGAACTGGGTCACCATGCAGCACAGATGCAAGAGAGGGAGTAGGATTTCAACCACCAGTCTTAAGTCAGCTTGTGTGTCAGAGGGCCTATGGGTTTTCCTGGTAGGAAAACTCATCTTCACTAGATTGTGCATTGCCTTAGCTGCAGTTGTAGCTAAAATCCCAGTGTTGCAAAGCCTAGGGTAAAATTCCAGTTCTGAGAGCAAGTAAGTGCATATATACTCCCACAGAGCATGAGAGATTCTGCTCAGAATTGCACAGGCAACTTTACTTACATCTGTGTCAGTGGGGTCAGAATCTCATCCAAAACACCCAGCTTTTTGTGTTGGCCAGCAAAAATGGTCACACTCAACTAAATCTGTCTTATAAATCACTGTGACAGTCCTCATAATTCAACATAATAGGGCTCTTTGCAGAATTGTCTCCCAGCTGATGCAAGGGGATGGACAAGATAACCAAAGAACGGTTTATGTCTATGAAAAATTCAGTTCTTGACCCTTTTCTTATTCCTCTGTGACTCCACCCATTCAGGAGCAGTTATATCCTGAGCATTAGGGAGATTTTTCTCCATTAGCTCCCCAGATCTCTGTGCTAGTCAGTATGCTGTGGCATTCTTCTAGTTAACATACTTTCTCTTTATAGTCTTTGCTCCAAGACTCATTATTCTACATTTATCTGCACCAAACTGAATTTGTCATCTTTTTGCCCAATTACTTAAATGATCTAAGACCTTTTGTGTCTAACTGCATTGTTCTTCATTATTTACCTCTCCTCACCATTTACTGTCACCCAGAAATCTTGCTTTCAAGACTATCCAAGTCATGTCTATAAATAATAAAGCATTTAAGGAGCCATGGAATAACACTCATAGTGAAATGCCTTCTCAGTTGAGACATGGAAAATAAACACAGTTTCTGAACGTTTTACACATCTCAGCCTGATGCCTCCCTGTCACTCTGTGCTACCTGCAGCCTTCAGATGGAAGAGGCACAGACTGAAGCTGCCAACGCAAATGTTAATTTATGAGCCAGCTATCTCAGGGCCATAAATCAAAGGAATATTTTCCACCTAACTGGACTCCCTAAGTTGGAAAATAAGCTTTTAAGTACAGTGATGGCTGTGAGACTTCATTATGGGAGATCCTTCGTTCTTACTTGATTGGCATGGGACATAGGAGGTGTGGTGACTTTCTTCAAGCTACAGTTTCTTACCTAGCAGGAGAGTTCCCTCTTCTCATTGGTATATTATCTTCTGGGATAATACCATACTGGTCAGGTCAAGCCTTCCTCATTCTCAGGTTAACATCACTGTTAAAGGATAAAGGGGTTGTAGGGAGATTGGAGGCACACTGCAAGAATGAAGAAAAGTTTGGATGCATGAAGAAGCCTGAAAAAGAGGAAAATGGTAGCAAGAGCTATGGAAAAGATCAAGCAGCAATTAGGGGAGTAAGTCTTCTCTGACAGCCAGAGAAGAGGATGTATTTTAAGCTCGATTATACTCCTTGTGAATGGACAGAAAGAGTTATTTTTCCTTTCAAATGCACTCTCATGTTCTGGGAGTGGAAAGCACACCCCTCCCATTTCTAAACACAGGGGGAGGCTGTGTCTCTCAGACAGACTCGTTAGTTTTGGATGCTGATTTCATGACTGGAAAAGGACCAGCAACGTGCTCGCACAAAAACACACAAACACCAGACTAACTCACCACAAATTCACCACTTTGACCCTAACCCTTAGTCCCCTTATTCTTTGCTCTGCTCATACTGAGCATCATATTTAAATGAGGTTGCAAGGTCTTCCAACACAGAAGCCAAGTCCTAACTATTGATTTTCTTTCTCTGAAACACTTCAGCACATTTTTCTTTTGCAAATTTACAAATAAGGAACAAATAAACTTCACTTATACCTGTGAAGCCTGAGACCAGGCAACAACTGCAGCAGAGAAAAGTAGATGTTGGAGACATATCCTCCACTTATGGTGATCAGTAAGTGAAACCTTTTGCCATCTGGAGCAATCCATTCTTGATTTCTCCAAAATCTTGCAAGTATGTGATGCCACCAGCAAAGGGCACCTTCAATTTCATCAGCAGATTCTTTCCATTCCTGATGTGACACCTCGCACAAACTCATGATGATAGCTTACATGGTTCTCAGTAGCAGTATTAGAATGACAAACGTAATAAAGTTGCTGATGAATCCATTCAGGCTGCTGGAAATGCCCAGAACTCACCAGTGCTACTGAAGCATCAAGCCTTTCCACATTTTTTTTGGCAAAGTGTGGAGATCCTGAAGGGAGTGGCAGACCCCAGTATCCGCACGCAGCAGCCACGCACAGCAGAAGACAGGTTCCCTCCCAGCTCTCCTAATGAAGAAAGGAAGCTGGAGCAACGTCCTGCCCCTTCCTTCCCCTCCTCCCTTCTGCAGTTGGGGCTGGTGGAACACGCAGCAGAGACATGCTGTATTCCATTAAGGGATGTAGCAGTAAACAGGCTCTTCAGCAACACCAGGGATAGTCATGTTCTCGAGTGCAGCAGCTAACAAACAGCAGAGAAGTTTCTGGATGAGCAGTTCACAGAGGCTGCAACAGAGGCTGCAACAGAGGCTACCAGTTTGGTCAGGCTGCCCACTGTCTGTCAGCAGAGATTGCTCCTCCAAGGCTCTCACTGCATTGCAAGTGCTGCTGATTGAGAATCCAGCTTCTGCAGCACTAACATGCAGACAGAGGACAACTGAGGCTGGGAGAGCACAAGGTGTATGTCAGGAGACCAGATTTGTTGGTTATGTGTGTGCATCCTCAGTCTCTCACAGAATTGTAGAGCTGCTCATTCTTTACTATCATCCCTAACTGGTCCTAGGAAGCACCTCTGTAGATTTACTGTCCTTTCCTCTTTCTCTAGCTCTTGGACAGGAAACCCCCAAACCAGCTATTCCTTAAGCTGAGGGAGGTAGTATATATATCCACCTCTAAAGGAAGAGTGTTTCTCTGCAAGCTTTAACTGCAAAAGCTTCACTGAGAAATGCAGTTTCTCCTGGCATCTCTGCAGTTGCTGTTTTCCCCGCGTGTTGGAGCAGAGAGGGTCATCCCCATGCTTGGCTCCTTCTGGAACTCATACAGGGGTCAGAAGCTGAGGAAAGAATTAGTTAATTTATCAGGCTAGGGAGAAAGGACAATGTAAGGTCTTGAGGCACTATTGTTACACCAGTTTCTTCTGGATTGCCATTTTAGCTTCTTGAGCACTAGGTAATGACCATTATGAAAGTGAATGGAGGAAGAAATCCAGTGCATATGCAAAGGGTGGCTACCTGCAGGCTTTCTTCCCGTTGAAAAGGCATATCCAAGCTGATTTAACAAGCCTGATAGACTGGAGCATCAGCAGAATTTGAGCCTAGGAAGCCCTGAGCCACAATATAAACTGATATTTGAATTAGGTTGTTGTCTCTGCCACCTCTTAGACAATTTAACAGCAGACAATTCCACTTGAGTTTGGGCGAGTTTGAGTCTTACATTTCCTCCTAGAAACAGTTTCCATAATTATTCTCCAAATATTTAAACTCCCTCCCTGTTTTTAAAATTACATTTGTTTGTTTGAGAGACTTTTTCTATCACAAAAAAAATATGAGTCTTTGTTAAAAAGGTCAATTTATATAGCAGTTTTCCTTTTGCTCTTAATCCTTGCACAATAAAAATTTCCACTGGCATCTCACAACTGCTGGCTGGCTTGGTACTTGCATTTTCTTTCTTCTTCTCATTCTATTGCAGAAGTTGGAATGGGCCTAAAATCCCTAGTAGCTCGAGTTAATTTGGGAAGAAATAGCATCAAAAATTCCACCAAGAAATGGTGCTAAACAAATGTTCAGACAAGTAATTTCTCCCTCTAAATATTTCATTCTGACAGATTCCCAGGACACGTTACTGCTCCATCCCTACAGTACCAAACTCATCAGTTACTTCAGGCAAAATTCATCTCAACTACCTGTCCACAGTGTAGATGCCTGCACCTGAGCTTTTAGCCTCCCATGAGACCTAACAGTGTTCCTGTTGAGAGCTTAGGGTTCAGGATAGATCTGACCAAAGATGTGGTGAAATGTATCATATCCTGAGCTCCATTGACCTTACAGATCAGCTTATGGCTTTCTCAGGTGGAGATGGCTGCATTGTAGATTAACATGTTTAGCCATGGGTGTTTTAGCTGTACACCCAGGCCTGCCAGCAAGGAGGTACAGTGAGGGAATAGAGCACACTCAGGATGGGTGGCTTCTTAGCAAAATTTAGCTTTCAGGCTCCACTATATCCCTTCTGAGCACGTGCAACCAGATCTTTCAGCAGCTAAAGTTAATGGGGATGGATTTTAGTAAGAGTAGCAGAAGGCACGTCCCTGGCACAAGGGGGACGTTGTGTCTGCTGTGGAACATCTGGGTGCTCAACTTCCTAACACGTCTCAGGACCTGGGCAAAATAAGCAGTTTTTCTATTTTCTTCCCAAATTTTACAGCCAAATCATTTTTGCTGAAATTAAGGCATAGGTTTTTTGGGAAAAAAATAAGATTAAAAAAAAAGCCAACCAATCAAACTAAACAAACCCAGAAAGCTCAGAAATAGGCAGGCAGAATATCTCAGCCAAAGCAGTTAGTTTTTCCAAGTATTACATGAAAGTCTGGCGAAACTTTTGAAAAGAGGGGGGTCATACAGAAGTGAAACTGTTAGGTAGCTTTATGAGCTGCACTGTAAGCTCTAACTGTGCTTGTCCCTTAAAAAAAAAACAGCTAAGATTTAAAACCTAACATTAAAACTACTTTCACTTGCTCCTTCATTTTGAGAGTGGTTTTCCCCTAGACAAGAGGTTAATAATAAGATACTGAAAAGGGTACAGAAGGTGACTGCATAGCTTAGATTAATCCAAGATTCACTGGTACACAATCATTTGCTGCTGTAATTGCATTCAACTCTATCAATATTTGATTGCTCAGGTTTTCTTTTGCAGCACCTTTAAAACATGGTTCCACTACCTGCGGTGAAGGTCCATAGGAAATGAAAGGAACTTGATATTTTCTGACACCGTGTACTGAACAAACCACTAACAAGGGAGATGTAACAGTATTTTATTATGTGTTTAATGGGATCATCCCAGATTATCATAGGTAAGGACCTTTCTTAGCCTGAAAGAACATAGTCTTAAAAATAAATAGGTTTTACTCCAGTAAAGCCAGCTTCTTCTAAGTATGTGGGAGACTGACTTAGAGCTGAAGCCACCAAGGGAACCACTGTCTTCAGTTTTATTTAGCCCTGAAACAGCTTTTCATTTCAGGATGGGTAGGAAGGTACTGTTCTCCAGCCCCAGGCATCTGACTGCTGCTCACTGGCGTGGCATTTGCTTTTTCAGCGTCTGCCTGAACTTCCTCCAAGGCTTAACTGTTCCCTGATATTTCTTCATTCAAGTCTTTTTGAGTTCTTGCTCCTGGATCAAAGGGTGTGTCCATATACATTATGTACACTTCTGCTGATCAATGAGGGACTGACCTTGTACATAAGCCTTTGATGCCTGTGTAGAGGAGCTGTGGAGGGGACATATAGAAAAGTTATGCAAGGATGTGGGTGAAGACCATAGCAAACTTTCCCTGCCAGAGAGAAAGAAGAGGTCACCTCCATCTCTTTAAATCAATGCTTCACTAACCATGAATCTCATCACCTCCCTATTTTCAGTTTAGCCTCCATTCACCATCTCTCTACCCCTGATTTTTGAGATGCTGGTAAGCTCTTCTGTGCCCCAGGACAAGCAGTCCTACCTAGTGTCCTCTACACATCTATTGGCTACAGGCCTTGCTGGTATCAAAATAGGTAGGGCTGCAGTGATCCTGAGCCCTCCCTGTTCTTCTGTGTGGCATTTTGTTTCATCAGTTCATCCCTTCTCATTACAAAGTAGTCATGAAAGCAAATAGGTCTGATTTAGCTGGTTTTCCCCCAGAAGTGCATGTCTTTATATGGTTCTTTTATCAGCATTGGTTAGACAGAAGTGCATGTCTTTATATAGGATATGGTTCTTTTATCAGCATTGGTTAGAAGGTTACTGTCAGAAATGGTCAAGGACCTTGAGACAGCCTGCATTACTAACTGAGCCTAGGAAGCTGTTACCTGACTCACACCCAGTGACATTTTCCACAGTAATTATGGAATGTAACTTTTGGGGTTTTTTTAAAAGGCTAATATTTTCAGAGCTGAGTAACTCAAAGATAGGTGTCTATTTGTGAACATTCAGTCTGTAGCAAAAAGCAAGTGGACAGAGGTGCAGGAGGATGTACAAAGATGACAGATACACACCACTATGTTGAACAATACCAGCTTAACCTGAGCCACAAATTCAGGGTACTATTCTCTTTTGACCACTTGTCCCAGTGGGAAGGACAAGGCCACTAGCAGCATACAGCTAGGAAAGACTTCACCATCCCATTCCAGAGTAGACAGGAAAGAGATGAGGTGGTGACCACCAGAGGAATAAACAGAGCAATGCATTCACTCACAGCACAGGATGCAGCAAAGGAAGGAGTGAGCAGAGTCAGAACCCAGGCCATGGGGGAAGGAATGAGCCAGGTCATCAGTCCAGCTCCAACCACAGAGCAAGTGCCAAGGAAAAGCCACATTACACACAGAATCCTCTTTCTGTCCTGGTCTTGATCTTGCCCCACCATCACTGGGAACTCTGCTTGCAGTGGACAGTCAGGGAATCCTTGCAATAGCCGGAAGCCTCTACATAGTATCATCCACTATGTAGGTAAACTTCCCAACAGCACTGGGGGCAGAGCCAGCTTTTATGCTGTTAACCTGGAGTCAGGACACCCGATGTTAATGCTGAAGGTGGGGGCACCTGGTGGTGATCTCCTCATCAGTTCCCACTCAAGGCTGGCCAGGCCCTGGGTGAAAACAAACCAGCAGGGTCTTTCTTGCCTAGTTGTGGCCATCATCCATGAGCCAACCCTCATTCAGGGTCAGGGATTTAAACCCCAGCACTTCAGCCATAGAGGAACACCAAAAAGGATCTGAGGCATGCAACCAAATGGTTTCTTTTCAACAGGGAGGGGAAATAATTAAAAAGTGATTATGGAGCTCTGGGTGAAGTGTTGCCTTTTTAAATATCTGTTATCTGGAAAGCTGTGGAGGGAGCAAAGAGTTAAACGAATGGGCAACTGCCAGCAAAATGCATCCTGAGTAGATAAAAGGTAACACATGATGGAAGTGAATCTCCACATAAAAAAAATATTTAGCTCAAAATATGTCTTCAACTGTGTCAAAGAATTTTGCAGAGCCAGAAGTATTTTTCCACTTTAACATTTTTCTTCTAGCTCAAATCATACTGCTACTGTATTATTATTTTATCACAATTGTGGTTTTTCTCTTTTCCTCCCTCCCCTACACCCCCCTCGCTCACACATACACAAAATCAATATAAAGATATATTGAAAATGCCCTATTTTCCTTCTTTTATTATAAAACCACTTTTGCAGCAGCCAGAGGTTGTGGGTTTTACGATTAAGTGGCTTTCCTAACTGGACCTAGACAGAAAAAAAAAGTGAAACACAACAAAAGGCTGAAAATTATAACTGCACGTAGGGCTGCCTGAGCCTTGATTTTTCAGTTTGGAACCTTTTGAGTCTCTCACGGCCAGTGAAACAAGGCAATGGGGCTAGAGAATGAAGAGCCCTTCCTGTTTTGTCTTTTAATAATTTAAGGGCACCTCCAGCAACCCAAACAAATATATTTATCATTGCACACGAAGCCTTTAGGCGTGAACTCTGAAGAGGCACATTAGTGTCAATGCATCTGGTACACTGTCACTTTCCAGTTTAGCTTAACTCTTGCTTCTCCTTTTTTCCTAAGACTTGTGTCTGGAAGGATGCTGGCTGCTGCTGCTACTATCCAAAAGAAAGGAAAAAAAACAAAAAACTAACTAAACAAAAAACCACCTCTATGTGCAGGAATCTCTTGGTAAAATTCAATAGTCTGCCTACGTAGAAAATCAAGTTCAACAATTATAACATGATGCACTTGATCTAAGAGCTATGAAACAGCAGTATGTTTTCACTCCTCAGGAAGCTGCATATTGGGCAGGATGGTTTCATTCACTATAAAGAAAATATGATACAGATGCAAGAATCTCCCCTTGAAGGAATGTTCTTAGGTGAAGTGAAGGTAACACCTGAGGGATTAGAGCAGCAGCCGTGTCGTAGACAACAGCACTGCAAGCTTTAAGATGAACAGAGCAAAAAGGCAGCAATGCATAAGCATCCTTGTGTTCAATATCTCTTCAGAAGTCACATTTTGTGGTGGAATTATATTGTGGGCATCAGCTTGGGCAATGTTTCTTTTGCACTGTTAGGTCCAGCAGCCCACTCCAGCTCATGAAGCAAGTCAAGCAAGCAGTAAACAGGAAAACTTCCCACTCTGCATGTCAGTAAAGTGTCTTGGAAAGGTGGATTGCTGAGAATTCGTAAACCCATTTTTACAGATGGGAAAATAAAGGCAAAGCATCTGGGACAAGGTCATGTGGTAAGTCATTGCTCAAGGCAGAGGGAGATGTCAGCACTTTTGGCTCCCAGAGCCGTGCTTTGACCAGTGAACCAAACCTTCCCATTCAGCAAGAAGTAAAATGTTAATGTCTGAAGAATGGGGTGAATTTGCCTTGGTACATCAACGACACAGCAGGTCAGTCAGGGTAAAATCAGCACAAGTTGCACTCCCAGGAGCCAAGAGAAGCTGAACTGTGACTGCAGTCTTATGACAATCTGCAAGGGTCAGACAGTCTGGCTGCCTTGGAGCATCAGGAAGACCTTTCCTAGCCTGCCCCAAAGTGGGTACTCCACAGGGGAACAGAATATTAGCATCTACAAGGAGGTCACTCTCCAAAACACAGGCTGATCAGGGGGGAAAAAAAATCACACTAAGCAGGTGCTTGTTTTCATCCAACAGACATTTGTAAGCAAACAGCACAGTTCAGTCCTGGAGCCAGAACGTGCCTTGGAGGACTGATTTTGTTGCCTTTAGCCATAGTTTCAGTAGTCTCTTCCCTTGGCTTCGGTGGCATCAGCTATTATTTACCTTACTGAGAAAGAAGCAGCAACACAGAGGAGGTTTTCAGTTTCCCACTGGAGCTTTTTCTTGGACATGGCCTCACAGCCAGGCAGAATTATCAATCTTTCCTCCCAAAAGCTCTCTTCTCAGGGCTGGAAATCCTGAGATGCTGAAGGTCAAGAGATTTAAGGTACATTGGCAGAACTCTGTATCTCCAGCTTGCATTATTCTGGGTGCTGGCCAATGCTATCAGTCTCTTGCCAAAAAGGAATAGCTATTATGGCATTGATTTTCTGCCACCAAAAAAAAAAAAAAAAAAAAAAACCAAAGAGGGAGAGTGACTTCTAGTTAAATACAACAGGAGAAAGTGCTCCAGCCTTTTACTGCAAGAAGGGCTGAGACTGGCACCTGTGATGGCTGAGACTGGCACCAAAGCCCTTCCAGCACCAGTTTTGCACACAGGAGTTAGAAAGAACCAGTAGAAATATTCAGTATGCAAAGAGCAGATTTTAGAAGTTGTTATGGACTAGTCTCAAATACCAGGGGCTCCCAGTGACAGTAAAAATGGTTGGGAAGCTAATAAATGCTGTTGGAAGCTAATAAATGTTGTCGAACCCACACTTCAATGTGTGGGTTCAGATCTGTAGGTGTCAATCATAGATGGACAGGGCCATACCACAGCAGTGATTTTTTTCCAGTGTAGCTCTCTGTTAAAAAGAATTTTATCTGCTTAGGAACAAAAATAAGTCCAGTCTGGGCTGCCCCAAACGCTTCACATTTAAACAATCAAACAAAACCAATAGTGACAGTAAACATCAAACAGTTATTAATTCCTAAGCTTTGTTGACCTCCCAGGTCACTTGGCCTTTAAGAATACATTTTTCTTACTGGATTTCTAGTACTCTCACTCTAGTTTGGGTAAGAATGTCTATAATATAAATTTCAGTTTTTGTTTTTGGCATGCCTTTTTTTTTCCAGGACTTGGCCAGAGTGCAGAGAAAGTAAAGTAAGACAGAGACAGACTTGTCAGTACAACAGAGAAGTTCACTAACCTGTTCTGAACCTTAAATCATCTACTTAAGTTCAGTTTGAGCAGTTGAGGGTCATGTTTTGTTCTTATTTCCACAGATCCAAAGTCAGGGATATCTTAAGCTCACGTTCTCCAAGCTGAAAATGAACCTGGGTCCATTGTATCCAAAACCAGATGAGTCCATTAAAAAAAAAAGAAAGGGAGGTAATTAATTGCAAAATTTACTGCTTGCAGTTTGTGAGTAATGTTGGACGTGTGCCACAGAGCAGAGGAAACCTGAGCACAACAGCACTGAGATCCCCATCAGTTTAGGAGGGTGCTCCTGGGTGGTTCAGCCTCTGTGGCCCGGCCAGTCCACGCCAGCAGCTGCCAAGGTACCATCTGCTCTTAGTTTAATTTTAGCTTGAGTAGAATGCACATCTTCCCTCAAAGACTGAAACTGCTTAAATATTTGTCACCAATCCTGTGGCTGCTTCAGAGAGTTTCCAGTTTCACAGCCTGGGGCCAACTGGGGACCAGTGACCAGGTCTCCATGCACTAAATCCTGTCTACATGGACCGAGGTGCAGGTGCTGAGTCCCTCCTAACAGAGCCATCAGAGCAGGTTGCCCAGTGTCTGAATCACCTCAGCCTTCCCCAGGAAATACACCTCTTCCTAAATCCATGGGCACGCTCTGGATCCAAATGAATAATAGAGAGAACACAAGTAGAAGACCTGGAGAAGTTTCCCAAGAGCAAATGCTGTCTGATACAGCGTGTCTGCAGGGTGGTTTTGTCTGGGGCAAATGAAGTGATCCTATCCTAATTGCTGTCGTTGTACTTCAGCTGATCTACCCAGGCACTGAAGTCAAGCTGTGTTTCCCAGCTCCTTTTCCCTTCCAGATTCATTCCCTTCTGCTTGGCCCACTGCAGTGCAGGGTATTTCCATACAGATATGGTTCCCATGCTTTCCCTGATGGCACTGGCAGCACTTGCACTGGAAGATTAATGGAGGTACCCAGGGGAAGGCTAACCCTGATGAACGACTGTCTGCAACTAAAGCCATACCTCCAAACCTTTTCACATGTCTAATCTCAAATGGATTCATCCTTTCCAGAGAGCCTGATGGAGGGCAGGAGGAATGGAACCCCCAACCCCAGCACCCCCACACACCCGGGATCCCAGTTCCATGAATGGGGGAGTGTTGATGGGCAAGACACAGAGCCAGTAACTCCCCTCTGTGAGACAGAAATGGGGTGAGGCTGAGATCACCCAGCTCTGCACAGAGGCCTCACACCTCCTTCATCCCCACGAAATGTTTCCCAGCCCCAGCTACAAAGACTGACTCCTGAGCTCAGCTTGTATGTGTGACTCATGCTCTCAGCTCTAGAAGGTTTAAATTCTGTCCCAGGTGTGCTAACCACTGGCCATCATCACCAGTACATATGAAATGACTGTATTAATCTAGTTACAACATACAAAGGCAGAACAGAATCATTTCTCAGTAATGAATCATAGTCATGGAGATTTGAACACGGAGACTGGAAAGGAAATTAAACTGAGGTTTCCTGTATGGCTCATTCTCCAGCCCAGCGTAGGCTCAGTCTGGGGAGAGATTTCTGTTTGTTCATTCATAACAGCAGCAGATCATGTACCCCTTCCTGTTGACCATGGCTTGGATGCTGGTGTCCACAGAAGAGCGTTCAGGATTGGTGTTGGAAAGTTCCCAGCTGCTGTTCTGCAGTGCCTGTAGCATTGGTGAGTCTTGTCACACACATAAAGCATGTTCTACTGACTTTGGAAATGTTCAGGCACAAACCTGAGGACTCCAATGAGCTAAAGGCTCCTTAAAATAAATAGATCTCTGAGAAGGAAGTTGGCATCCTAAATGAAGCACCATGGGTCCAGCCTGGCCGTCATAGAGAGGCCTCATCAGGAGCCCTGGTGCAGGAACAACAAGGACGTTCCCAAGCAGCTGGTTACTTTTATAAGAACATAACAAATTATTGCTTTTTCTAGACCTCTGAATAATGAGCAACCCAGTAATCTTATTAAAAAGGACTTTAAGGGCATGACCAGCTGCCTTCAGTGTCAAGCATCATAGCCCTTGGAAGTGCTTAGTCACACTTTAACTCCTGTTATTATTTTCTAAGCCTGTAGTTAAGTCACACATAAATGTGGCTTTTCATCACCCAGTGCTATATTCCAGCACACTCACCCATACCCATCCCACAACAGCAGGAGGCCAGGTACTGCAGCTTCCTTCATAAATGCAAAAGACACAGGCTGCCAAAACACTCTCAAGTTTTAACATCATTTTTGCCTTCCAAAAAAAAATCTATTCCTGGGGCCAGCTTTTGTACTGATGTCCCTCTGATACGTTAGGTAGGGAACCATCCTGGGAAGATTAACTTTGTGAACTAGCACAGGACTCTGTAGGGACCAATATAGCTGAGAGATTTCTGTGGGGAATAAACACAGGGTGAAGGCATGGAAGAAAGAGGAGAGAGAAATTCTTGAACATACCATTGGAAGGTGACAATTCCTTCTCTAGATAGTGTCACTCAGTCCAAGCCAAGGGCTATTCTTTTGATCTTACCAGGCTGAAGAGGTAGGAATGAAGCTGATATATCTGGGAAATTATAGTCCTAGAAAGGGAGGAGGAGATATTAGATTAGCACACCCAGAATGCAGGGGTAGGTAAGAGAAGGTTTTGTACTGCATTCACAAGTAACAGGCAAACCTTTGGTGTGACTCTGTTTAGAGTCTGTACTGGGCAAATCATCTCTGCTCTGAAGGCTTTTGTTGATTTAACTAAAGGGAGGAAGAGGGGAAAAAAAAGAGAAGGGGACTGGAGGGAAGGTGGGGAAAAGAGATAGCTTAATTGATCTGAAAGTCCAGAAAATTAGAAAAGGGGAAAAGTAAACTCAAAGAAATATTGGAGTTTTGGAAAAAAAGAATAATTATATATCTATATCTATAAATACAGTAGCAAGTTCTCAAAAACATAAAAAAAAATAGTTTTCAAATTAGTGTTTTCACAGCTGCAGGCTACAGAGTTTATTGCTTGCAGTATGAAACATAATGATGGGATGAAAAAAAAATAAATCTGAAATCTCTCCCAGCCAGCCCCAGACAGACTGACAGCCCCAGAGATCAATGTCCATTATTAACTTGCTGACTTCATGCACAGCAAGGCAGAGCATGAACTTCTCTGGTTCTCTTCAGCTTTGGCTTAATTGGATCACCTACAGGATGAGAGGATAATTTAGCATGCAGGGCCAGCCACATCTTCATTGCACCCCTGAGCCTAGAACAAAGGCTCTGGTTAGGAGGATGTGGACAGCTAAGCATGGAGATGCCCTGAGACTATCTGTCCATGTCTTGAAAGCCTCTGATCACACAGGGAAGGGCAACTGATCTAGTCACTACTGAGCTGAACTGTCTCCAAGATCATGGCTTTAAAGTGAAATACCCATGTCAGACTCTTCTCGAAGGAATCCTAATGAGACATCAAAGGGAAAGGACCACATGGGTCACATGTCTGCCTCCAAACCATTCTTTTCAGGGATTTAATCTAACCCTACTGAAAGCAATGGGAATTTTCCACAATTTCAGTTGGCTTAGTATCAGATCTATGTGGTCAGAGGTGGGGTGGAGTCACAGACCACAGGTGGTGGATGCACTTCTCCCCTTGCTCATCACTCAGAAGTCATCTCCTTATACAGACACATCCTCCACCAAAGTCTCCTACTCGAGTTTCCCTCTAGAAAATTACCCAAGTCCTTGGTTCTCTTAACAAATTGGGCTTTAAAAAGAATTTAAGCCATCACATGAAATTTCACATAATTCAGTTTGCTAAAGTAACTAGAAGAGCTATGATGAGTTTCAAACATCCTTTAGAGGAGGTGAGCCTGTTCATGGTTTAGAAACTCATTTCTCCAGGGAGGAAAGCAGCAGCTCTGTCACCTCAGCAGTGAGAGAGCTTGAGCACTTCCATCCTTCAGCTGCAACACCCCTTCCTCCAGGGCTTTGTTCTCCATCTGCCCAAATAGGTCTGCTGGCAAAAACCTCCTGCAAATCCCAGCCTGGGCGGCCCCTGTGGATCATCCCAGCAGACCCTCTGGTCCCAGCTCTGGCAGGGACTTGCCTGAGCCTATTGAGCAGAGTGTCAGAGTAATGGGGTAGGAGTTGTCCGTGCTGCGGCCGCCCCCGTTATCTCACACAGCATCAGGAGGGAAAAAATGGTTACTGAGTTCTTTAATGGGCTGGCAGAAGCCTTGTCGATAACAATTCTTTACTTGGGTGTGCTGGAAATTACAGCCATCTCCTCTGTTCAACTCCATTTCTCAACCTCTTGCAATTATGGGGGAAATAGTTTTTGAAACAGCTTCTCTGGCTTTAGGAAAAAAAAAAAAAAAGGAAATTTGTCAGTGTCGAACTTTCTCTCTCTTAAGCAGCAATAAATGAGATCCTCTGGTTCCTTATCTCTCACTCTCCTGCGTTAATATTTCGGAGTCAGGACTAGCAAGACCATCCCTGGTTCTCAGTTATGACTTTGGATTTATTTGACTGATCCCAGCACACGTCTGGATCCCTGGCAACAAGTCATTTACACACGTCTCATCAGCACCCCGTGGCATGGGCTAATCTCAGGGAGACGAGCAGCTCCAGTCCTGCTTCTATCATCTTTCCACCAAGCCAAAAGACTGTGCAGCATCAGCACACCCTGCTCCCCACAGTGCCTCCCCCAGGCCCCACAGTGATCCACACGCTGCTCCAGAAGCATCTTGATCTCACACAAAAATGCAATAATTGCCTGAAATCCCCTGCTGTATCTGAGCCTGGGCTGGGCTCCTTCCCCGTGCAAGAGTTTTCTGTGTCACTGTTAGCAGCTTTTTTTCCCAATGTTATTCTGCTTTCTTGGAAAAAAAAAAAGAAAAAAAAAGAAAAAAAATCACAAACTCAAACACACACACAAAAAAAAAAAACCAACCCAGAGAGCCTGGCTATGAACTACTGGCTTGTTTAGTGCAAAACCAGTCTCAGCTGAAGCTCACATTAGTCCCTCTGGGGCCAGAGACACAGCTGGTTTGAGCCTGAGCTCTTCCTTTAAGTGAACCCATGCCATGTTACACCAAGAGCAGCTCTGCTTTTGGATATTTAACTCATTTCTCCTCTAGATGTGCTGGCTATCTCCTGAGAAGATATTTTTCTTGCAAGATGTCCCTTGTTTTGTGCTTCAGTGAGAAATAATCTCTGCCCTCTGCTGTTTTACTGACATCCTGTAGGGCTCCAGTGGAGAAGGGGGAAGTACAAAATGCTGGTGGAGTGGCCAGGAAAGGCAGGAGAAGACTGTGAGAGTGGTGCCTCGGAGAGGGCCTGAAGGCAAAGAGTGTGGGACACAGAAAGAAAGTTACTTGGAGAGACTCATTCCATTTGAAAGGTCCTTCGCTGATGCTGTGTCTCTAGCGTAGCAAAGAGAAGCACCCAAAAAGTGGCAAGGAGTGGAAGGTAGGAGTGGGACCCCAGAAGAGGGCAAAGGGAGCAGTGATGGGGCAGGGATTCAGCATGGGAAGGACAGATAGAGACAGTTGTTCAGCAAGAAAATCTCAGCCAAAGCTTAGGAAGCAGAGGAACCACTTCCAGGGGAAGCACAGTCTAGAAAACAATGGAACAACTGCATCCAGTTCCAAGAGCTTTCAGAGAGACTGTGAATGACATGACTCAATAAAAGGTTGATTTTTGTATGAGTAAGTTCACCTCATTTTAAGTTCTTAGGCTAAAATACTAACTCCTTTCAAGGCATGTCAAACCCTTCCTCCTGTCCTCCAGGCAGCAGGCTGAACACACTGTGGCTGGATGTCATCTCAGCCCAGGCAGAGCCAAAAAGTGCCAAAAGACCCTTTACTGTCTGTGGATGTCTGAATACTACCAGTCCTTTAAGGTCCACACTCAGACTCTAATTTTAGCACTAGCTGCCACACAGCAGAGAGAGGTTGGGAACTGCTTCATCTTTTATTCTTGTGTCTTCCAGAGTTGCTTCCTCAGGCAGGGACAGACACCTGATAGGTGAAGTGTCCCATCAGCTTCCAGGCATTGTGTCCTACGTCCCTGTTCTTTTCTTAACAGGCTGAAATTTAAACCATTATTAGGCAAACTGAATCCAACACACACATGTTGCCAGACAAATTGAATTTGCTTTCACTCAGTTAATTAGGATAAGCTTCTATTCTCACATCAACTGTTTTGCATTCATATGCAGGCATGATCTCTTCTGCTTCCTGCAACTGCCAGCACAAGGCCAGCAGATTTCCAGGCATACACCTTCTGCCTGTCCTGTGCTTGATTCAGACCCACCCCCTGGTTCTCACAAGATTCCTTCTAGACTTCAGTATCTAACTCTTGCCAGAGAGGGCATCTCAGTTGTCGTTCTCACATCTCAGCCCTTCAAAAAAAAAATAAATGCACAGAAAAAAAATCAACCAAAAATCACTCAACAAAGACAGGAAGTTGTTGAAGAAGAAAACATCTTTCTTTATTCACCTTGTCCCCCAGAAAACACATAGCTTCACCCTCTTGTCGACCAGCACAGGTTAGCTCAGGAAATCAGAAACATGTAGTGGGCTAGAGAACATCCATCCCAGGACTTGGTGGTGCTGTGGTTGCTAGGTGATCAAAAAAGAATGCTTCTCCTGTGCTCTTGTACCCCATCTCAGTAGCAGGGGTAGTCACATGGACCAGTCTTTCACTGTGCTCATCAAAGAGCCACATAAACATTCATATTTTATTATTGTTATCCAAAGGTTCCTGTTGACTGGATCCCAAGACAAGCCCAAAGAGTGGTTGTTCAAAGAGGGGAGCTCAGCTGAGAATGAACTGCTTTCTTCTTCAAATTTATAACATCCCATCAAATGTTCCCCTTTTTCTCCCCCTTCTCCCCTACACGTTCCACAGAGCTGAAGTGCAATGTGTTTTTCCTCTGGCTGCACAACGACCTGCAGAACAAGGCCATATTCCTTCATCAACTTAGCCCACTTCTTTTAAGATGGATGCAAACACACAGGAGCCTAAAGCGCTGCGAAAGCTGCATCTTAATCAGAGATATTTGGTTATACCAAGGTCCCAAGAACATCCTTACCTAGCGGCAACCTTTGTCTTTCAACTCCTCTTCCATGTGTTTTCCTTTGAATCTGTTAAGTCCATGCAGCTTCTTAATCAAATCACCAAAAATGTGTTGAACAAAATAATCAGCTTGTGATTACATTGTAGGGGATAAATAGCACATGACCAGCATTAATCACTCAGTACACCCCGGGTGGGTGGCTGGTTCCCAAGGACTTTCAATAAAATCTAGAAAGTGCTATATTTTTCCTTGAATGCTGTAGCCTTCAACCAAATCAAATGGATTTTTTTTTCTTATGTCTAATTTGTTAACACTGCAGATCTCAGAATAGAATTGACAATGCTGGTAATAACAGCATTTTATAGTTATTATCCTCACTGAAGCCCTATAGGATTTACTAGAGCTAATACAATTCCCCCAGACTCTAATGATAAAAATGGACTTTTCAAACCATCTTACAGGAACAGGATTGCCATTACTGTACTTATTGATTTATTTCAATACAAAAATATATGTAGGAGAAAGATTATTTTAGCAGTTACATTTCCTGAAAAACAGTGTTCCCCATGCTCTAGCATACATCTAGGATAGATGGATTTAAATCTGGGGAGGCAAAAGTGGGAAAGGTCGGGGGTGGGTTATTGCAAATGAGTTGGTGATCAATCCTGGATGTAGACATGACTTTTTAGTCCATATACTGCAGAAACTTCCAGCCCCTGTTGCATTTTGTTGTGTTATGCTCACCACTTGTCCCATTATCCCGTGTAGTTTTAAGAAGTGAACCCTACAGATTGTTACTGCTTTACTAATACTCTCATCAAGCCAAAGCATTCGGTTGTTGCAGCACAGTGGGTGGAGGGGGGATATAATCTTTAAAAATAGATCCTCAAGTCTTTTCTTAGATTGCAAAAAATTTCTTAAGAAAAAAAGAAGAAGAAATCCAAGCTACCACACACTCCCCCGTTCGTCTGAAAGTGATTTGTTGGCAAGAATAGAAGTTTGGTTTCCAAGGTAGAGTGAAAAAGCATAGAGACAGCCTGAGGTATGGGATAAATATGCCATATTTCTCAGTTACACAAGATGCTGTAGCTAAGGGGAGATGTGGAGGGGGGACCAGGATGAAGCCACTTGCCAAAACCACCCGAGAGCATTTTGCATGTAGTGTCTTGGGTTTGAAAGTGGGGTACAGGTGTGACTCACCCCACCAAGTCTCCCTGCAAGTCTCATCCATGTGGATGAGACTCTGTAAGGGTAAGAAATCATTTGCAGCTTGCTCAGACAAAAATCTGTGTGCCACTGCCCCCTTTGCATGGGGACAGGTCTCCTCCAGCTCTCACAGATGGATCCAGTGGCACTTGCATTACTCATGATCCTTCGATGGTCCTGAAGCCTGCAGGAGGTTCTGGTAGCGCTGATGCTTTTGCTGCAAAAAAAATCAGTATTCAGAGAGCTGCAGTCCCACAAGGGCATTTCACAGGCTGGCATCCCTCATTGCCTGCAGAAATGCAGCCAGAGCTGCCAAGAGCACCAAGGGACAGCCCTTGGAAGGAAGGGCTGCCACGCAGACCCGGGGCTTGGGGCGGAGAAAACCACCACTGTCAACCCAGGGCTGGGGATGGTGAAAAGTTGGGTGTAGGTGAAACTCAGAGCCTTGGAAGCAGGAGCCTTCTGGAGCTGTGTCCCACTGTCCCCCTGCTCAGCCTGCAGACCAGAGGCTCTCAGATGGATGACAACCCACTTCTCAGGTGCTGGGGTCAGGCCTCCCTGTTGCAGCTTGGTCTTTGCCATTTCTCCGTGCAGGGTCCTCCTCTTTGCTTCTGTGTGCCCAGAGGGTCCTGCTATCCAAATGGAAAGGGGACACCCTCACCCCAGATGGCAGATGGAGCTAAACCAGACTGTGAACCAGCCAGAAAGGAGAGGTGAGGGAAGATACAAGGGCTGGAGAGGAGCCAGCAGTGTCCTTCAGGCTGCCGTGCCCAGGGTAGCCCTGAGAGGACTCCAGCACACAAAGTCAAGTCCAGATTGACTGTGTCAGTTTTTCTTTCATGCAGCATGGAGAGGTTCAGTTTGTGACCCAGATTTCCCTGCCAAGTACTTTCTCCAGATACTGTTTTTAGCATACACTAATTGCTTAGTCTATCAATAAGCCTCACTGATGTTGACCCCTTACTTGGCTGTCATCTGCAACCTGACACACAATGATGGGTAATGGCCATTCCATTTCTTCTCAACTTTTCGTCTTCAGGAATAAGAGATCTGAGCTCTCCTTTGTCCAGAGAAGAGTCTCATCCCACATTTCCCACATTACAGCTCATGTGAGCTTCTGCTCAAGCTAGTGATGCTGTGAAGGCCAACCAAGGGCAAGGAGATGCCGAGGATACACCACAGAGAAAGCACCCAGAAGACACTCATATATATATATAAACATTTCCTACCCCTGTGATAACCACAAGTACCCTTGCATTCCTGTTTCACCCTGTTAAACCTCCCAGCCCTGGAACTTTTGCTTTTTCCAGGTGAGCCCAGCTGGAGGCATCTAGAACCTTCTGTGATGGACTGGGGAAAGACACCAGCTCTCTGTCTGATCCCAGTGTGTCCTTACAGCCTGTGGGAGCAGCAGGGGGCAGGACAAATAGAATGAAAGCAAGCAAGACCCAGACATACCCTTATCTCAGTAGCCTACCGTGCACTCAGAGCTTCTTGCTAATTATTTTGAATTGCAACCTTGTAGGTCAACTGTGTAGGTCAATGGGGGGGAAAAAAAGACACAACAAAAGATCTGCTATGCCTCTACATACAGCCATAGCCCAGAAGTCCCCAAGGTCAGTGATCCCCTAGCCAGACAGGGCCTGACCCTGTAGGAGTGGGACATCCAGCCCACAAGTCCAGATCTGCTCCTGCCCCAGCATCTGAGTCCTGCCAGAGACCCAGTGGCAGTGCAGGGAGACACAGACTCACTTCACAAGGTCAGTTCTGGGAGCAGGTCAGGGTAGCCCTCACGCACCTCCATGGGAAAGGCAGGTATAATCCATTCCTGAGGAATGCCACAACCCCTTTCCCTAATCAGTTTTTTGTTACATGGAATTCAGTTCCAGAGAAGAGCTGGTAGGACCCCATCACCCGGGGCTTTGGACTTACCCTGCTATACCTTAGGTGTCTTGTGAGGAACTTGAGGCAAGCTCCATGTTTCACAAAGGTCCATCTCTCTCCACGTGACACACAGGTGCTGTTTTATTTGTTTCTCCTTCCCCATCTCTCTCTATGGCTTCTCATTTCAAATTATTTTGGCATATTCCACCAATTTGTCCCCCTCCTGATAATGTTACTATAAGTTGTGCCATCTGATGCTCACCCATGCTCAGAGCAGAAAGGGCACAGAATGTTCTGACAGATGCCCCCACTCTGAGGGAGTGAACAGCTCCTTGGTCCTGGCATCATCATCATCAAGTGGGACTGACTGAACCAATCATTTTACATTGAGACTACAAGTCTATTGTAAGCTAGCAACATTTACACAGAGCCAGCTGTAGTGTAATTATTAGAAATGTAATAAGTAGTAGAGTGCTTGACTTGTTTAAATCACTAATCGCCATCTCAATTATCATTTAAATCATTATTTAAATCATTGTCAAATCGTTGTTAAATCACTGTGTAACAAACATTCAGTTATTGCTTAATCACCCCTTGATTTTCATTCAATCACCAATCAGTTACCATCTGAACATTAATAAACCCCTTTAGTTAACCCTGTAATGATGACTTCTCTTAATAATTTGCCTACAACAGACATCTCAGCTGCAGGGTGAGGGGACACGTTAAACAAAGCAGCTAAACCCCCCAGCTGTCCCCAGAGGTCACCACGTTGTCTCACCACACTCCTGTGGAGGAGGGTCTTCCACTGAAGCTGAGCTGGAAATGAATATGATTCACAGCACAGATAGCATCTAACAGTTGGGTTATTTTCCTCTAATAAACCTTTCCTGAACTGAACTATTTTTCCTTTCTGTGTCCCCACCCCTCATCCTGCTTCCTCAAATAAAGGCATTTCCTACTGCAGCCACGGGAACGCTCCATCCCTGCCCAAAATTTCCTGCAGCTCCCTGGCGTTTGTCCTCTGAAACGCCTGAACCTGTATGAAGGCTTTCATCAAGCTGCTTTGCTCACAGGAAAACTGGGAGCAGAGCTCAGCAAGATGCTGAGAAGCCAACCAACACTCAGCTGGGGTGGCTTTTCTTCTTCTTCCCTGCCAGCATTGGTGTAACCCCTGCAGGACGGAGGGGAGGAGGAGGAGGAGGAGAGGGGGGGCAATGCTGTGCTGAGGCAATGGCCTATCTCCCCCCACTCAGCACTTACAGGTTTCACAAGAGATGGGTTTTCTTTGAAACCCCTGATTTCTTTGGCCTGTCTATTATTTGTGCAGCTAGTGTATTGGGTAACTTGAATAGTTTATTCACTTTCAGGACAGTTACATTGCATCCTGATGACATAATTTAGGTTTTTGTCACAGAACTATACTAGCTTTGGGTATTAAACCATCTATTTTTTTTTTTTACTTTTTTTTTTATATTAAACCATGTATTTTCTTTTTTTTCCTTTTTTTTTCTCATTTCCCCAGTCGGTATGAACGTGGGTTATTCCTGGGTGGGGGAACATTATTGCTACATCCTGTCCTGGGCTCACGACCTCACGTGGAGCACGGGAAAAAGCTGTAGCTCTAAAGCTGTAGCTCTGGTGTCACCTGTGTTTCGCTCACTGGGAAGGTCCCTCCCAAGCCCTGTCTGTACCCAGCGAGTGTGGGTCCCTGCTGTGGGGGTGATGGATGGCACTGGGCATTGCAGTGGCACAGCAGGGCGGGCAGTGCCTGCCCAGCCCACCACAGGGACACGAGACCTGGCTGCAGGGATCACTGCAGATGGATTTGGGGCTGTGCTCCACAGCTCAGCATGTTTTTTTAAAAGATCTGATTTTTTTCATGCCTGCAAAAGACTGCTGCAAACACTGAGCTTTTAAATTAAAGGGAGTTAATGAAAGTGTACCTGTGATGACTGTTACCGGATCCCCTGTACACTCAACAGTCGCATTAAGATGATTTCTTATTATCTCCAAATCCATTCTAGAGGCATGTTCCTGCAGTTACAGCCCTCCTGTGCACCATCAGAGGTGCAGGTTTGCTACCCAGCAGGACAGATAAAAAAGCCAGACCGACTGTGCTGCTGCAGCCCTGACTTGGTGGGGTTGGGTTTTTGTCTTCAAGACACATGAGCTGGGGCTTCCTAGGAGCCCTGCTCAACATTTCCCTCTGATAAAGCATGTTCATGCATCCAAATCCCCTGAGCATTCTTAATGCAAATGGAGACTTCACCTAAAAGGAGAGGAGATCTTTCTTTTGTTATAAGAATAGCAATGCAGCTTTTGGCTGGGAGCGTGCTGGCTTGTGCAAAACGGTATCAAACAAGACAAAAATGGAATGTTGTGTTGGTGTAGTCAAGGCTGCTGCAGCCACTTCAGTCCCTGAAGTCGATTAGGCAGAGTTTACTAGCAAGGAAAACTATCTAAACTATATTTGGTGCATTGTCAGTCAGAGGTAGCCCATGAAATATGTATTTTCATACAGCAGCCACTTCATTTTGATTGAACCAGGCAGTGATTCCTGAGCTCCTCTCTCTGGCACAGCTGGGGGCTTTTGCCACTCTTTTGGTTTTGGTTTGTTTATCTTGCACATCCAGGTACCAGTATCAAGGTGGGTCACAAGCCAGAGGCCAGATCCATGCCCCCCAGACTAAATGTCAGAGAGTTGAGGAGCCACAGAAAACCCTCTCCACGTCTCATTGCCACCATCTGCTCCAGAGAAGGTGGCCCGAGGTGGTGGAGTCACCACCCCTGGAGGTGTTCAGAAAAGGTGTACACGTGGCACTTGGGGACATGGTTTAATGGCCATGGTAGTGTTGGGTTGCTGGTTGGACTTGATGATCTTAGAGGTCTTTTCCAACCTTAATGGTTCTATGATTGTTGCCAATTCACATTGCTTGGTTTTGGGGGGGGGATGGGGATATTTCTTTACAGAGTGGGTGGTCAAACATTGGGACTGGCTTCCTAGAGGGGTGGTTTATGCCCCATGCTTGTCAGTCTGTAAGAGGCATTTGGATAATGACCTTCATAACATGCTCTCACTTTTGGTCAGCCCTGAAGGGGTCAGGCAGTTGGAGTAGATGATCTTGTAGGTCCTTTCCAACAGAAATTTCTAGTCTCATCTAGTCTGTATTGCTTTTGTTGGACACACAAGGTTCACAAAGTAAGGGGAGGGCAAGCGGCTGGGCAACGTTCTCCCTTGCTTGAGTCATCAGGGTTGGTACACACTGTGACTGTCACCACAGGGTTGGACTGCCTGTCCTAATATGATTGGTCTCCTCTCCTAATATAAATTATAGTATCACCAAGGTGGAGACTTGAAAACAGCTAGGAGTCATCTTTATATCTACAGACAGGCATGAGAAAGAGAGCTGCTGATGTGTTACCTCTTGGGAAAGACTGTTGGGTCAAGAAACGTTGGGTCAGGCTAAGCAAGGCCACATCCACACACATATGAGGCAGGTGCCTCATGCTCCTGGGCTCTGCAGTGTGGTCTGAGGAGCACTGGCCTCTGAACCTGCCCCAAGATCCCACCCACCTGAACACCAGCAATATTTGGGATGTCCTGATGACACTCGAGAGACCAAACCACCACTGCTGCTTCAACTAGGCACCATGCTGCAACAGAGCTGGGGCCAGGGCTGTGCCAATCTGCTGTGCTAGGACCTGGTGTGTCCTTTTTCAGTTCTTGGAAGAGGAGCTGAGAAGCACACCACCAGCACTGAGCAGGGAGATGTGGCGTTTAGCAAAGCTTAACCTCTTGCTGCATGGCAGCACTTGGTGTTCAGGATGTTATGTAGCACTGGGACTATGCATAAAGATGTTGTCACTAAGCAACAAAACAAGGATTTTGCAGGAGATAGTAAGGTGATACTAAACCTCCTTCCTTCCTCCCTCCTCTACAAGGTACCAAGGTCACCAGAACCAGAGTGTGGCCTGTGTGGTGTTTGGGAGCCCATGGGAGGACTGGCAAATAAAGGAAGAGAGGACCTCATGGGCTGAACCAGACCAGATGTGCCAGATGTGAGAGCAGAATCTAGGCAGGAGAGGGTCTTATTCTCTTCCTAGTACCTAACCTTGAATTAAGGCAGGCAGCAGAGCAGGACAGGAGGTGGGCAAGCCTTGAGCAGGTGAAGGATCCACTTGAAAACACAGAGGAGGACTTCATCCACAGCACAGGTCTGGGGGTCTCTCTCTGACCACTCCAAACCCAGAAAGTGAGTGTTGGGTCAAACACACAAAGTGGGACAGTCTAGCTGCAGAAAAGTGACACAGAAAAGAGTGAGGGATTGTAACAAACAAATATGATGTCAGAAAGAAGTTCCTGAAACTGAAAATCTATAGCGGTAGTAGGTAAAGGGATTTGGAGCCGAGCCCTACACCGAGCAGAGGGCAGTGAAACCCCAGTGATGCTGCTTGGGGCACGTTTCCACTAGTGACCCCCACGTGCAAACAGAGGGAGCATCACCTCCCAGCTGCCACAACACCTTATCTGCCACACACCGAGGGGAAAAACCTCACCCTGCTCGTTGGGTAGCAGCTCAAAACACCTCCCAGCCCAGGGGCTGGCCAGAGCAGCTCTGCCCAGAGGCCAGATAAAGCCGCAGCAGGTTTCCCCCTCCCTCTGGACACTCTGCATGACCCGTGTTTCCCCACCACGTGGCTCCTCGCTGACACCTCGTGATGTCCTGCTGGCCCGGGAGGTCACCCTGCACCTGGCCACTGCTCTGCACAGCGAGCAGAAGTACTGGGGAGAGCCACAGGCCTGGTGTCTGTGGCACAGCAGTGCTGAAGAGCCCCCACGCAAACCTGGCCCCCGTGGACTCGGGGTGTCCAGACTCTTTTAGTGTTTCCAAAGCTGTTTGTGTGCAGAGGTGTCTCCCTGGGTCCTTCTAAACCTTTAAACACGCAGAATGGTTTAGATTGGAAGTGACCCTAAAAGTTCATCTAGTTCCAACCCCTCTAGACACCTCCCACCAGACCAGGTTGCTCAAAGCCCCATCCAGCCTGGCCTTGAACACCTCCAGGGATGGGGCATCCACAGCCTCTCTGGGGAAACTGTTCCAGTGCCTCACCACCCTCACAGTAAATAATTTCTTCCTGATAGCTGGTCTAAATCTGCCTTCTTTCAGTTTAGAACCACCAGCCCTTGTCCTATCTCTACACTCCCAGACAAAGATTCTCTCTCCATCTTTCTTATAAGCTCCCTTTAAGTATTGAAAGGCCACAGCAAGGTCTCCCCAGAGCCTTCTCTTGACTAAACAACCCAGACTCTCTCATCCTGCCCCCATATAGGAGTTGCTCCAGCCCTCTGATCATTTTTATGGCCCTTCTCTGGACCAATCAAACAGGTCTATGTCTTCCTTACAGTGGGTGCTACAGGGCTGTGGGTGCTCCAGGGCTGAACAGGGTACTCCAGGGGGGGTCCCACATTAGCTGACTCCATCCCTGTTTGATGGGACAGGGCAGAGGGACTCAGCTCACCAGAATACAGTGCTCTGGTAAAGTGGCAGCCTCCATCTCAACTAGTCACCTTGGTCTCTCTTCACAGCCACTGACAAAAACCAAGGCTTTTCAGATTGGAAGCATGACTTTGCTGCTGCAGGGGAGGTGTGTCCTCACAGAAACCCTTTCTCCCTGTGGATTTCCTGGGGAGCAGACGACTGCCCTGTACATCACAACAGCTCATCACGTGGTTCCTGTTCATAATTAGTGGTTTTACATAAAGCAGCCAGAAACCCTTTCTCCCTGTGGATTTCCTGGGGAGCAGACAACTGCCCTGTACACAGCAGCTCATCACGTGGTTCCTGTTCATAATTAGTGGTTTTAAATAAAGAGGCTTGTGTTGATAACATCACTGATGCCTCCTGTTGTTTCTCCCACCAGAGCTCATGTGACCCCCCAGCCCATAGTATGGGGAAGGGCATATGTTGAAACTACCAGCAGCAACGTTTGGAAAGCTATATAAAAGTGAAAATTTGGTAGATGTACCAATATTGGAAATATTATCCCAAAGTATTGCAGATAGTTGCTCTAAATGTAACTGTTCATTACCCAAGGGCTTTGTTCTGACACCAGCTGAGGTGGCTAGTATTGATCCACAATTCAAATACCACAAATCTGGGCTGGGTCCCTGCAGTGCCCTCCCCTCAAGAAATCTGTAAAGACACAGTTCTGACCAGGACTTCAGCCAAATGTGGAAAGACAGGAGCATCTTGTATCTCCTCCACTAATAAAAAGAGTCTCCAGGAGCTCAGGAGCTCCAGGGGAGTGGGAGCTGGGCTGGGTTGGGCAGGCTTTACATCTTTATGCCTTTCTCCAGGTTCTTATTTTTTTTTTACATTTTAGATGCCATGGTAAGGAAAGAGAAACCTCTTACCTGGTCTGCCTTGTGCTGGGGTCCTGCAATGGTGGCATCTTCTCTGGTGGCACCCTCCATGGAAGCAAATGCCAACAGCTGCTTGTAGGCATTTATGTTAATTAATAAGATCTATGTTAATGAATAAAATTATTCCATTCAAGTCTCATTTCATGGCTTTTCTGCTCTGCTCTTTACTTACTACACGTTCACGTTCCCTTTCCTCTTGTGCTTCCTCCAGGGATCTGCAGACATGCTGGCTAGCAAGGTGACTTCCTTCTGGGATGACATCCTCCTGCATCCCTGCAGCCCATACCCTCAGCTGACACAGAACATCTCTGCAGGCAGAAGGGAGCACATCCAAATGCTGCACTTCTTTCATGAACCCTTTTTAGTTCTCAGGAGCCTGGGGCCTCTCCCAAGCCAGAGGTGAGAGAAAGCACCATCATTACTGAACTGGTGATTTGAGAGGTATTTTAATGTTTTTTTGAGAAAGAAAGAAATTAAAGGTCTCTGCTTCACACTTCTTGAGGTCAAACTTCTTATTAAGGTTCCATTTATAAAGAACACATAAATGCTGAGCACACGTGTGGTTGCTGGATCATTTCTGGGATATGGCTATTGAACTGTTGGTCTCCAGGACTGTGACTTCACCCCCTGTAACACCTGCAGCAGCCACTGATACCAGCTGAGCACAAAGCATTCGCGTGCTTAACGTGCTGACCACATCCAACTTTTATGAATGCTTTATAAACAATTTATAAATGAAAGCTTAATATACAGAGTAACCTATTTTTAATGTTGTGGCAGTTACATAAAACCCATTTGGCCTTGATTCATCTCAGTTAACCTCGGGCACCTTGTGGTGGTGTCTCTGGTTGTAGCCCTGTACTGTTTCCTCTGCATTTCTACCTGTCCTTCCTCCTGCTGCTTATTCACCCCTGAGCTGCCCCAAAAAGTGCTGCAAATGTGACTGTGAGTGATGCTGCAACCTCCCAGGCTTCAACAAGCTGGGCAATGGTTGAGCTGCAAATCAATAACCCCCTCACATGTGTACATATGCTGAAGGAAAACACTCCTCTGCCTTTTCTGTTCCCTTTTCAAGCCAAACTCATTGCATGGGTTCTGCCTGGTGCTGCCGTGTGAAGAGGCTGATCATGCAAAGGGACAGGGAGGGAACAGCATCTGTGCTCTGGATCTGAGCTGCTGGGAGAGGAGCTGGGAGGTGGATGCCTGAGCTGGACCATGGCATCACTTCAGCCATCGACCTGGACCGTTCTGTAAGAACCTGGACAGACTTTGGAGAGAAAAGCACCCTACTTCTGACACAGATCAGTGATGACATCCTCGTAGCCACTAACAAGATGCTCATTGTTAAACCCTTTCAATAGGTCCCTGATTTCTTTCTGGCAGCGTCTACATGGTTTTGTTCAAACTGAACACGTGCTGAAAAGGGGCTGAAATCCCCCTCCTTCAGTCATGATATCAAAGCACATTGGGCCATCACAAACTCTTCAGAGGGTCCAGAGCTCCCTTCTCATGGAAGCGGTGCAGTGTTTTCCTCATAGTTCACATATCCCTTCTCTTATGCCAAGTAATTTCTGAGCAGCTCCTGGGGAGTTTTCCTATGGATGTGGATGTGGGGAGGCTGAGGGAATGCTGGCTCAGCCTGTGCTGGAACCAGCCCTGGGAAGAGGAACCCTTGGAAGAGTGGCTGCCAGCAGGAGGTGGGTGAACACGGTCTCATCCAGTGCACAGGCACTGGGCACAGCCTTTGGGTATAACATGATTGCCCAAACAAGTCTACTTGTAGGATTTAAGCTTCCTAGGTTCATTACTGTGATTGGTACAGATACACACTGAGGACATGCTGGCCTAGAAGGATGTTCTGCACTCCCAGATTCATTTCATAGGTCTGTCCCTCACGGATTAAAATGACAGTGCTCAGTCTTGATGAGATTTCTTCTTCTTGTACCAGAGTTCCTGGGAGCCAGTGGTGGTCCAGGATGGCCAGTGTGAGGTAATGGGACAGGGACCTTGCTCTCAAACTTGGAGGTTCATGGACACAGTTCTACCACTTTCTTCAGGCAGATGTGTGGCTGAATTAGCTTCAGTCACTGGGTCTGTTAATGTGTTTAACCTCAGGGATGTGCTTAGGTATCCTGACGAACCAGGAACGCAGGGAAAACAAGTAATCAATGCATGTCAAATGGCACCTCACCTACATTACAGCACAAGTCCCTTGGTGTTGTGGAGCTGATGCATCACATTTGTAGCAGCCTCAGTATCACTCCAACAAGCAACACCAGATGGTAATAAAATAGACAAGGTCCCATTTAACTAAAATATCTCAAAATACTTTCAAGAGAGGATATGAAAGCCAAACTCTGGTTTAACTACCAAAATTGAGTTTGAAGCAATTTTTTCCCCCAGTAGGTGACCAAAGCATTTGAAGGGCTCTGATGGAAATGCAGAGGAATGAGGGAGAAAAATAAAGAGACATATTGATCCTTTCTGTTGGGACCAACCAAAGAAAAGCAGAATAGCAGTGAGTGGAAGAGTTGCTAGGAAGGATGAGGTGAGAAAGAGAGAGAAAACCAAGAGATGAGAAGATGCTGGACAACCCAAGGACCCTGACATAGGAAGCAGAATGGTCTAACCTGCAGAAGTAAAGCATGTATCTGTGGACATGAAAATTGTCCAATCTGTGTTTCCAAACCTGTGTAAAGAATATACCTGTAGTAAAAGCCTTCAAATCTCAGCTGTGCCCCAAAAGCTGAATTGAAAACCCAGAGCTCTAGCAGGCATGATCAACATCCCAGGGACTTGGCAGACAGCATTGTTTGAATGTGCATGGTTCAAACAGGATGGATGCATAGTCCCATTTCAGTGAGAGACCACGTGTCCACACCCAGGAAGGGAGCCAAAGTAAGGAAGAGTCCAGCTGGGTCTCACCAAGTAAAGCTTAAGAGCTTCTAGGTTGGGAATCCAAACACAGGAGCCTTAGGACTGTGTAACAGAAGGAGCTCCGACAGGATTGGACATCAGATGGCACACCCAAAACAAGTGCTTCCAGTCAGTCTTTCCAGACATCCCACCTCTGCAAGTGGTCTTCCTCCCAGCCTGTGAGGGGGGGAAAGGATCCTAGAACTGTAGAATGGTTTGAATTGGGAAGGACCTTTAAACACCATCTAGTCCAGCTGCCCTGCAATGAGAAGGAACATCTTCAACCAGATCAGGTTGCTCAGAGCTCATCCAACCAGACCCTGAATACTTCCAGAGATAGAGCATCTACCACCTCTCTGGGCAACCCGTGCCAGTGTTTCACCACCCTTATTGTCAATATTAGGATACTGAGGCATAAGTAGCCTCTCATGAGTGCAGCCCTCTCCCCTCAGCTGGCAGTTAATGGACACTGTCACAGGAGCCACACCATGGAGCACACGTGTTCCATAAGTTCTGAGTTCCCTGAGGAAGAGAAAGTTTGAACAAAGCTGAAATTCCAGTTCCAGTATCAAATACATTCTGTCAGAGACAGAACAAAGCATCAAGAGATACCTTATTATTACCAGTAAAAACACATAAGAACACCATCAAGAATTATAGACAGAAGAAGCAGGCAGAGATGAAATAACACAGGTTATTATTTAAGTATTTATTTATTCAGACAGTTAAATTTACACAACTTATGCTTCTCCAATGTGTACATACATGGGACCAACATCTGCTCTCAGCAATGGTGATTTAAATTAGGAATGATTTAATTCAACCAAGTGGGATCATATCAGATGTACATCTGTGTAACAATGTGCAGTTTGGCTCATCATGTTCAAAATAATAGCTGGGAGGTTCAGAGAAATAAAACCAACTTTTCAATTGCAGAAAAGGAGAGCAGATCAGAAAAGTATCATCCTTTTGCCAAGCACTAAAAGGACCAATCCTGACAGCAATACCAGTGAAAACTTCCATTAGAAAGAAAACCAAAAGCAAAGCAGTATTCTCACTTCAAGTAACTTCCCTTCATCCTTCTCCAAACTACACTGACACTTAAATATTCTCCTTCTGGACAAGTCACAAATGATCCCCAGAAGGAAGAACTTTTTGTGCTTCATCTCTCTCACCAAGACAAGTAGAAGTGTGAGAAAATTGGGAAAGATATCATAAATGCCAAGAGCAACTAAGCATCAAAGTTGACCAGGGACAGAGTAGCCTACATATAATGAACAGACAGACCATTAAGGGTCAGCTTACACATAAGAACTTAAATCTTATGAGCACATGTGGCAGATTCATAATGGCAGATTGGAAATATTCAGCTTGCTTTTGTTATAATAAAACCTGTTCCCATTCCAACAGCTTCAGCAGGCCGTGGATCAGGATCTTTTATAAGCAAAGGACACAGGAGTGCTGCGTCCCAGTACAGGCTTCACAGAGCAATATCCTCTGTTCTCACAGAACACTCAAAACTAAACTAGGAGATGATCTCTTAGCTGGGTAAGCCGAAGCATCTTGATTGCGACAGCATCTGCTGCACAATATTTTTGTTTCAAATGCCATGTGGTCCTAACCAAGCCTTAGCTGTATTCCTAGTATCTGCAGATTACCTGCTGGGAATACTGAATAAAACCCAATTTGGATTTCGCTGCAGCAGTGTTGTGAAACATGGTGCAGAGACACATGTCAAAAGCAAGCTTTTATGGAGCAGATTAACTGGCTTAATTCCTGCTCTCCTGGGATCTTATCTTCTGTATGTGTACCTATGTAGTGAGAGAGAATTCAGCCTCATGGCACAAACTTCTCAACCGAGCTCCACGAATGCAAAAAACATGCCCAGCTCAGTTGCTTGGACCCTCTTTCCATGGGTGTCTCTGGCCCAGACTCTAGGAACAAGTCTAGGAACAGTTCTCTTACTGGACATTGCAGGCTGGCAGCTAACAGAGCAGTACATCATTGCAAGTAGATCTTCATTTGGTCTCAGATTTCCATCAGTTTAAGGCTGAAGACTTCCCCTCTGGCATTCAAAGCTGCATACAGAGCCACAGCTCCAGAGCAAACACTGATAACATGGCCACAATACAGTTTTTTAGAGATAATACCCTGCATACACTGGAAACAGAGCTATCATGCTATAGCTACAGCTCCCTCCAATTAGAAATATATTTAGGATGAATAATTGACAGTCATTTGCAAACATGTAATGGATTTTGTTTTGAGCACTGTCATTCCTAGAGAAAACATCAATCACACAATCAAGCAGAACAGGGCATGGTGCAGAGAAACACAGTGCTCCACAGCATGAGCAGGAGGGACCTGGACACATATGAAGTAGTGTGCCCACATTTGGATGAAGCCAAAACAATCCAAAAAACCATCTGCAAAGAGATTGTGCATGTATAGAGCTAACTGGAACTAACTGGAGTGCTCCTGCCACATCTTGGTGTACCCATCCCTCAAGGTCCACTACTGCCAAATTTAAGAGCTGCAGGCTGTATATTTAAGAAAAAAATTGAGACAGGTTTGGAACATATGGTCCATTAAATAATATATTAATCAAACAGCTAAGACATCTCCCTGCTTTATTTTATTTACCTGGGGTAAATGTAGGTCTCTTTATACAAAAACATTATTCTGAAAGACAACAGGATACGTTTTCAGGACATCCATCAACTACTTTCATGGTCAGGAATTCCATGGCCTTAATTGCCTAATAATTAAACTTAATCATTCTAAAAAAAAAAAAAAAAAAAAAAAAAAGGAAAAAACCACCCAAAAAATCAAATCCAGTCTATTAGCATGAAAAATT
>NW_008599407.1:45758-55775 GCF_000691845.1 Merops nubicus
AGAGGTTGCAAAACCTCATGCAAACTATTAATGACAAGCTGATTAATTCTGGTGGCTCTTTAAGCATCTGCAAATGTTTCAAGAGATGGTGATTATATAAAGCAGAACTGTGAAAGCCCAAATTCACAGGCAAGCCCTAGGCAACCCAGAAGTTGGCTTATTTCCTTCCTCAGAGACAAAACTCTTTAGCTCTTCATTGCCTTCTTCCATTTCTTGTTCATAGACCTACCAAACCAACAGCAGTGATTTTACCAGGAGCAAGTGGCACTGGGATCAGAGGAGGAAGAGAAAAACTGGAGGCATATTTGCTGTTCTTTTCCACGGGAAAAAGCATCACTATTACTATTTACTACCAAAGACACCAAATACTCAGCAAAGAAGAGAAAAAGAGGAAGCTTGTGAACAAATCTAAGAGAAAATTACACCTTAAGGGAATATGCCACAGGTCCAGCATAAGTCAGGAGGAAATTCATAAAGTTATACAGCTCCTGTTGAAAAATGCTAAAATGGGATTATTCAAATTGGAACTGAGACCTTCAAACACATGGTTAAATTTAGCCCTCTTAAATTCAGACCTCAAGACCCTTTCAAATCCACTGATACCAATAGAGCACATGGAAGTATAATGCATCTATTAGCCCTTTCAAAGGCTTTTTGGAAACAGGAAAACTCTACCATAGTTATAATCTGTCTCTGTCTCCCTCTCTCTCTGAAATTAGCTAAAGCAGCTGCCCAAATGACTATCAGCCAATTCAGAAAGTGTTCAGCTGTTCCTCCAAAGTAGAGTTTGTGGCCTGGGGTTGGACAGAAATGAGCTGGGGTCAAGCAGAGGGTGTGCCAAGCATTTCTGTGCACTCTGGTTAACCAGCCAGCACACGGGACGTTTCCAGCTCGGATCAGACCACAGGCTCCACGGCACGGATGTGGACACTCGGAAGGCAGAACCAGGAGAGGGGCAGCTCCCTGCTGCAGGTGTCTTCATGGAATTTGATATTCAGGTAGAAGTCGCCTGTGTACAGAAAGAGAAGTGCTCCAAAGTACACAGAGTCTTTGGTCGGCTTCACCTGGGAAAAAAAAAAGAACGTGCAAATCTATTAAACCAGCAACAAAACAAAGGAATTGCACTTTGTAATTCAGTAGCTCCTTCAAATGATCTCAGAATATTCTAGCTTCCCACCTAACTATTGCTTGCACACAAAACTGAGTAAAGATCTTCTCCCTCTCCCAGCAATAGTAAAACTGGAGCACTGAAAATTAAATCCTGTCTTATTCTCTCACACAGCAAAGCTGTGGCACAGCTCAAATCAGAATACTTCAGGAGTCACTGATTCCAAAGAGAGCTGGTTTCAGGCAGAGGTTGCCCAAAGTCTCTCCTTAGACTGCATTTAACAACATCTATATTAAAGGTCTAAGTCATGGCTCTGAACTCATGCTAAATGTATGGTCAAGCATCATTTAACAACTCAGTAACAGCTAAATCCAGCCCCACTTATTGAGACACAATCTGACGGCCAGTTCTAATCAGGAATCTTTAATATTCACTATCATCGAAATAATTAGATTTAGCAAGAAATATCCCATGAAAAGTAGCCACCCTGATTTAACTTGTCCTAATTAAAGACAAAGTTCACACTATTTCTGCATATATGTATCTCCATCCATGAAAACCAATCACAATCCATATCTTCACAACAAATAATATCTCTCAGTCCATCATTTCAGCGAGACACTTCAGTAATTTCTAACTTTAACAATGCCATGACTGTTCAGTATGTGATAGTATTTTAATTAACATCCACTTCCACAAGATGTTAAATCCTGTTTCAAGATGCCAAGAATTGTGTTAAAGTTTTTGCAGATGTAAAACACAGAATCAGAAGAAATCCATTCCATTGGATGGGATTTATTCAAAAACTTGTGAAAAGGCCACTTCATTCCAGCAGGAAAGACCCAATAAAGGGCACCTTACAGTCCTCAGTATTGGTCTTTCCTTTCTGCTCTCTGGACCCTGACAACATCAGCCCAAGACATACACACTGGGCCATCCCTACATTCACAGGTGGGCCTTGGCCCACGTGTTCTCTTCTTCTGCTTGAATAGTCAATGGTAATGGGCCTTTGGCCATCTCCAAACACGAGTGAACTGGTTGTTCCATTTTCTCCTATTCTAGGCTTTTTAGACCTTCATTGCTGAGTCCTTTAGGCAGCAGACGTGCACCCTGGATAGTCCCCTGGGGTATCAAGCTTCCTTGTTGAACCTCCCCTGAACTCTTCTCCTGCATAGGGGCCTGGCAACATCATGGGAGCTGGCAGAGCCAGGCTCCCTCTGGCTTTGGTCCCGAGCACTTTTGCTGACCTACAGCAAGCGTGTATCAGCATCACATCATCCACATCAGTGATCAGAGCAGCCACAGCTGTTCTCCTGACCCCTGTCCTTGGCATCTCCCCTCCGCTCTGGGTACAAGTTCTTGCCCTCTGGCATTGCGTCTGGACGTGCAGAACAACATCAAGCAGCCTCCCTCTTGCTTCCTTCCCCTGCTCCCAGGGCTGCCTGCCTTGATTCCACCTCACTTGAACTGATGGGGACTTGCAACCACAGGAGGACAGAGGCAGGCACTAATCCCAGCAATGGATGGAGCAAACAGCAGATCGAGCCTGCTCAGGACCACACCTTTTCAAGCTCTCTGTCCATTTTTCCTAATCTAGCTGCAGCAGGAAGAAGCATCAGTAAGAGCATTGACCAGAGCCCTTGACAAGCAGGAGGATGGCTTTAGGCACAGCAGCATCAACAGTCTTCACTCATTTGACGTTCTGCCTACATGGTTGCTCATTCCTCCTGCCTCTACAGCCCAAATCTCTCCACCAGTTTCTGCATCATAAGTGAGAAGGGCCAACAAGGCAGGTAGTGGTGTGTGTCCTGCTCTGCCTGCAGCCCATCTCCTTGTGTGCAGCATGCACAGACCAGTCAGCAGCATTCATGGTTTGGGGACTACCCATATGGCCACTTGTACAGCCCATCAACGTGTGTGGTTTGGGGAACAAACAGGGAAGCAAAAGTAGATTGAAACCTTTACACTCTTGAGATGGAAGTGGCTCTGCAGAAGTTACAAGAAGCTTCTTCCAAAATGGTAACTGACTTTGGAAAGCAAGGCTGCCTCTTTAACGGGGCTGCCTACAAACGTCCCCAGAAGACCACAAATACATCACCAGCAGTCAGGTCAGTAGAGGGACAGACCTGACCCAACTCTATACCAGGCACAGGACTAATTTTGAGATTAAACCACTTAAATTTAGGTGTCTCTCTGCACACTAGGTTTCCAAGGTCCTACTACAGTAAGAAGGTATCTAGTCGATGCAGGCAGTTGAGCAAACACAGAATGGTCTACCTAGCCAGCCTAAAGAGTCAGGATACAGTTGCCTACACACAGGCTCCTCGTGACATTTGGGATGGCCTGTGGCACTGAGACATCTGCACAGATTTATAGGATGATTCACAGGATCTCTGGCAGTAGGTGGAGGCCAGGTGGGGTACCCATAGCAGCAAAAAGATGGTAGACGCCTCCTTTTAGGCAACTGACTCTCACTCCTGGTGTCTATCTGTAAGCCAGGCTTTACTGGCTGAAGATTGGATGCACTGCAATGCATGATCCAGCCAGCCTGTGAGAAATGTGAAGATCACACACTCGTGTCTGATCCAGACCAAATCTGTACTGTCATTCCATCTAGCAGCACACAGGTCTGGCAGTGTCACTGCCTAGGGATGTGCTTATGTGTTGTGCCAGTCTGGAATGATGTGGGACACGTGCTTGTTGAGTTGAGTCAAGAGTTGAAACAGATTTTACTAAAATTCCACCAAACTGTGGACACCAAAGATGGGAAGCTTCTACCCCTGAAAAAAAAAACAAAAAAGCCTGAAGAATCAAGAAAAAAATGCCCACATTACTCCTCTGTTCCACTGAGATAGAAGAAAAATTAACTTTCTAGTTCCATCCTAATCCATCCCTGATTCAGGCTACCACGTGGGACTGCGATTGCTTAGAACTAATTACTACTTATTTATACTGCTGTAGTACTTAGGGAGCACAGTTGGAGATTAGGGCTAGTGCCAGCTACTGCTCGCTGCCCCAAAGAGTTTACTGTGTGAGTAAAACAGTGCCAAGAAAACTAATTTGTTCCAGATGGGCCACAGCGGACCTGCCAGAAGTGAGCAAATGTTCATCATGGCTTTCGAGCTGATTCAAAATGACCATCTCCTAATGAATTTCTCCTCTTCTCCCACTACCAATCACTTCAGCTAGTGTGTGATCACACACGCAGGAAAAAAACCTGCTTGAGAATATGGCCAAAGCAGGAGCAACAAGGAAAGATGAAGTGCTGGTCGTTACCGGAATCTCCATCGAAGACAAATTGTTTGGGTTTAATTTGGCAAGAGGCAGGTCTGTCTAATCAACTAATTAAATATGGCTAAGAACTAAGAATTTTTAATAATATGGCTAAAGCTAAACGTCAGGTTGTGAGCTGAGATAAAAAATAAAGCAATGTGTTTTAATAGGTGGGGATTCACCACGTTATCTCATGTTTTAGAACCTGCCCTGCACAGAGACGTCTGCTACCTAAATGATAACTGATGAAGTAACTTTTTACTTTTAAAGGTAAGGTTAAGCAATTAGAAGCTGTGTTTAAAAAAAAATAAAGATTTTACTTAATTTCAAATGCATGGAAATATCTCAACATCTTTTAAAGTTTTCAGAAAAAAAAAACACCTCTTTTGAAGTAGCATATCCCAGCAAAGAGTTTGTGACACAAGCCCAGGCTGCTGCTTTGAAATGAAGAGCAGAAAAAGGTGAATAATCACTCGTTATGGTACTTCCAAGATAAATCATCTCACCTGGACTTAAAGCTGCAAGAAAGAGACATACAAAACCGTGTGACTTTTACCCTTTAAACAATTTATACTGCAAAGCACCACGTGCATGCTGAGAATTCCTGGATCTGTCCCCTGCCTTCCAGAGAGCAGCACAAATGGATTTGAAACTTTTTAGACTGGAAACAGAAATAATTTGCTGAGCATCAGGCTTAGTAAGAAACTAACATTTAGGAAAGCAGAAGCGGGTTGGATTTTGTTTGTTTTTCCCCCCAGAGAAATCACATTCAGCTGAGTACCAATAATATTGTATTTTCTGCATCAGCGTGACAACAGAGCAAATTTTCAGGGCGAGAGAAGTATCTTCTCTTGCTGTAATACCTGATGCTCCCACTTGTTCTAGACCATACCCTACTGATACACCAGACCATACACTAGTCCTCCATCCCTCCATGCAGCCAGCTCAGCAGCACAATAAATCATGCCACCACCTCCTTGCCAGTGTCAGTGTCAAGGCAGCCTAATTGGCTTAAACTGCTGAGGAATGTGGTTTTTGCTAAACTGGCCAACTTTGCACAAAAACAAATGCTCACAACATCTCTCCCACGGGGTCTGCTGGGGAAGAGAGGAGTATCTTCCTGCAGAGGGGCAGAAACAAGCAGCTGGGAAACCACAGCATCTCTGGGCCACCTCCACTGAAGCAGCAAAATAATCGTGTGCCCGTGACCTCAGTTCATAAATGTGGGGGTCAACCCACCACCACGTGTTCTACAGCTTTGACAGAGCAGCACTGAGTTGCACCAGCAGAGAATCTGGTCCAGTGTCTCAGCTTTCATTTATAAACTCTAAATCTCCTTCATCTCACCGTGAGCTTCTTTGGACACCTTAACCAGCCTCTCCCTGAGTTTCTGCCAAACTCATGCACACAATTCTGAGCATGACCATTCCTCCCTGAAGCATCAAAAGCACAAACCAGGTCTTTCTTCTTGTCTCTAAAATAGGTGTGGCTTTCTGAAATCTTTTTTCCATTGCAAAATTAGCCATTACAAGGCATGAAAGGGCCTCTGACAGCATTAGATACACTGCTCAAAGAGCTTTCTTCCACAATCAGGTCTCTATGCCTCAAAGAAATATGATTAAGCATTTCCTCTAGGAGCCTGTGTAGGACAAGTATCAATACTACACACCATGAAATACAACACTTCTTGTCTAAGAGCTGACATTTTCTTCATTTCACCTTTTTGGATGAGAAAGAGGAAAAATAGCAGAAAACAACTCTATTTTTAACTAATTGGGGACTATGTTTACAGCATAAATTCACAATACTGGACAATGGGGCAGAAGCAGGGACTGTAATGTATGAGAAGGCTGCCTGGGTAGGCATAAGAAATGTGACCTCTTGACTTTTTGCCCCACAGAAGACTCAATGAGAAGGTGAGGATACATCATGTTGCCATCTCCCTTTTCCCTCATTAGCCTGGAGGGTCAGACCCTTTGGCAGCTGGGCATCCAAACACTGCCACTCTGATTAAAAACTCCACATTGTCAGAAAAAGAGTCAAAGAAAGCCATCTCTCGATTATTTCTGTTGACATATTTAAATTATTCAGCTAAGAACACAGTTAGCCACCATTAAAAATCAAGTTGATGGTGTATTCCATGCTCATTAGCTTTTTGAAACATTTCCTTCCCATGATGCTTAATTGAAAAATATGCATGGTGACTATCCCTGTGGTTAACCTTTCATTTCTTTCTTACTAAGGTTCACTTATATATGCAGTTTTGACAGGTACATTTTACTAGTGATCTGAAGAGCTGACCTAAGCAAAGGTCCTAAGCACTGTCCCAAACACTCACTGTCTTCTTCATGTTTATTTCATAAGTTACCAGAAATACTGTTTATTCCTCTCTGCAGTACTGTCTGTATGGTCTTCATTCCTTTTTTTTTCTGTTGTTGTTGCAGGTTTGTGGCGAAGGATGTGGGAGAGAATAGTTTTATCTGAATTTTCAGTGTCCTGACTTAGAAGCAAAAAGCTCCTTAGACTTGAATTTTCCGAAGAAGAAATTGAGAGAAAACTCCAAACCTTAATTGTTCTAGAAAGGAACTTTTTTTGTATCATTTTAAGCATGTTTTCTATTTTTTCTTTATGGTTTTATAAGCGTATGCTAAGCAACAAGGAAATGAACTGGCTCATCAGATTGGTCATTAATGTTTAGCATTTTCTTTTTGCAGTCTTGCATTTCCTCAGGCCTTGACTGAAACTGATGTGCCGAGTTCCTTACCTCAGCCTGGGGAATATTTTGTATTGACTAAAGAGAAAAAGTTACCAAAAAACTGCAAGCTGGACTGGATGGATCATGACCGACAGTATGGTATTAAACATTTTATCTAGGTTACCTGTTCATATTTAGTCAGATCTGGAGTGACCAAAAGTTACTGTCTGTGTTAGTTTACTAGTGGTTTACACAATAGGGAATTAGAATCTTAAACCACTGCAGAGACATGATTCTATGCCCCAGACCTAGCAGCACCTTTAGCAATAGCTGCCATAACCATGGTGCTTTCCAAAAATTAATCTGCCTTAAAATACACAACTGAATAAGGAAGCCCTTTCCTGCACAGCCACATCATCCAGAATCGTGATGCATCCCACAGGAAGACTTACTGAATCGATGTAGAAGGTGTTGGACCCCACAAAGGTGATGGCATCTTGCAGCTCATAGTTGTGCACCCCGTTTTGGTAGTCCTGGTAGGGCGTCACGGTGAGAGCGAAGGGCCCCACGCTGTGTTTGCTCCAGTTGGTCAGCTTCACCTCCAAGGGGATGGGGTCTCCCACTTTGCAATCCACCACGATATCACAGTCACAAAGCTTGCCATCAACAAGGATATCTGCAAAAGAAGAAAACAGCTCCACGTTACATTGGACTCCTGCTTTAGAAAGTGTATTAATCTTCATAGGAAGCTTAAGAAGTAACCTCAGTGAACCAAGAGTGCATGACACACCCTTGGGACAGAAAACCCAGTGCTGCAGGGTTGGGTAGGGAAGTTTTGCAGGGAAACTACTGGCAAAAAACAGTTGATGAAGGTCTGATATCTGTCCACAGCTGTTGAAAGAGGTATGAAAATAAATTATCACAACGTACACGCAGGCACCAGAAGCTTTTTTTTTAACTTCCTGCTTTGAAGGCCCAAGCCACAGACAACTTCTCTTGATTATCCTGCAAATCAACAGCATCAGGTGAAGGCAAACACAAACAAGAATCATCAAGACAAATGGTAGCTAGGTTGATGCAGGGTGGATGCCCGTGTTCACATGTTACAGCCAGAATAAATCCTCCTGTATGGAGCTGACCTTTTGGAGCAGGACAGACAGCGCCAGAATTTGCAATGTAATATGTATATTAAAGTCTGGATTATAAGCAAAAAAAAGATATTTCAAAATTATACAGCAGTACTATGAGCTTGTTCACTCTCTGCACGTTAATTCATCCTGGGATTTCTATTTTTAACTTTCTACTTTTCTTTCCCTTACTGGGACAGTAGAAAATACAAAGCCTCTAAATTGGTTACTGCTGGGACAATGACAGCTGGAGTAATGTGTCCACTGACCTTGCCCATTTGCTTATAGAGCACCAAAATGTTTCATTATCAACACACTATGAAGCTGCCAGTCCAATTCCCTGCTCTGAAAAGGTTCCCAGTTGTGCAGCATTACTGGATTTTTCAGATGAGGGTTATCTCCGATGCACTATTAACACAGGAACATTTCTATTTCACTACAGGTTCATGTTCAGAGATAACACAAAGCCCTGGGCACATGTAAGAAAGCATCCTCTCTGTGAATACCTATAGCCACAATCTCATATGCCCACGAGGCATTTCAATCACTCCAGCTCCTCCTCAGTCACTTGCCTTATGACATGTAGCATATTATTCCTCTGCCAACAGCACTGGATTTACATTAGTAATATCCCCTCTTCAAGAAAAGACACTATTTTTATGCTTCAGGAGCTTTCACAGGAAAAAAAAAATTACACCTAAGTGGTTTGGCTTTTTTGGTTTTTTTTTTTTTTTAACCTTTTTGTTGTTGTTGCCTTAGACAAAGGAACTACCAAATGATGCATTTTCTCGTGTAGCCCTTATGCATGTTCTCGTGATGCCCTTTAGCCTGGCAAACTGAACAAGCCTTAGCACAGCAACTGGGAAAAAAAAAAAAAAAGCTAGTGCCAAAGAAGAAACAACTTCAGAAATGTACATTTATTCCAGAGGTCAGACTGGCGAAGTTGAGCTACCCAGGTGAAAACCCCTCCTTGGCCAAAGCTGCCCAAATGGAGAAGCAAGTTGCAGATACAAGATGCTTGGCAGAGCGACCACAAAGCAACCCTGCAGTGCTCAGTGCTCCCAAAACCTGTGCTGGTGTCCCAGTTGGAACAGCTACCTTGCCAAAACTTTCCTTTCCAAGGGAGATGCCCAGTTTTTGACAATGAGAACACTGGTGAGGCTGCATCTGGAGTACTGTGTCCAGTTCTGGGCTCCTCAGCTCAAGAGAGACAGGGAAGTACTGGAGAGAGTCCAGCGAAGGGCCATGAGGAAGACTAAGGGACTGGAGTATCTCCCCTATGAGGAAAGGCTGAGAGAGCTGGGACTGTTCAGCCTGGAGGAAAGAAGGCTTGGAGGGATCTTACCAATGTCTTTAAATCCCTGAAGGGAGGAGGAAAAGAGGGCAGAAGAAGGCTCTTTTTAGTGGTGCCCAGGGAGAGGACCAGAGCCAATGGGCACAACCTGAAACACAGGAGCTTCCCTATGAGCAGCAGAGATATTTTTTTTTGCACTGTGAGGTAACCAAGCACTGGCACAGGTTGCCCAGGGAGGGTATGGAGTCTCCATCTGTGGAGATACTCAAAAGTTGTCTGGCCACAGGCCTTGACAAGTAGCTCTAGGTTGTCCTCCTTGAGCAGGGGGCTGGGCCATGTGACCTCCAGAAATCCCTGCCAACCTCAACCAGTCTGTGCCTCTGTGAAAGGCAGATATAACCACCACTGCATTTTAGGAAAGGTCTAGAAAACCTATGTGATGTTGGATTTCTTTTGCAATAGCACACTCTAATGTTATGGGCTCTCCTGCCCAACATGATCAAATTGCTTCTTGCAGGAA